>NC_085842.1:7827490-7929990 GCF_035594765.1 Anolis carolinensis
TCTGTTTGAAGCCCCCTCCCCAAAGTGGATTCAATGTGGATTCAAAGTGGATCCAAGCTCTTGTGTGATGAGGTCCTAAAAGCCCTTGTCCCATTGCCTTGTCCTAGTCTCCAGGGCAGCAGGAAGGAAGCTTTCTCCCTCCGCTCCATGACATCCCTCCCCTCACCTCTCAATCCCTGGCCCTCCTCATGTCTGCTCTCTCTCCGCCTCCTCTTCCACAGGCTCAACATGCCCAGCTCTTTCAGCCGCTCCTCATAGGGATTCTTGTTCTCCAGCCCCTTGATGCTTTGTGTCGCCCTCCCTCCTCCGGACACCTTCCAGCTTCGAGTCCACCTCTCCCTTCAATTGCATTATTTTTAATCAAATCAGAAGGGACTTGCAAGTCGCTTCTGGTGTGAGAGATTGCCCTGGTGATGGCGTGTGTGTTACTGGGAGGCTTCTCTCCTGTCCCCATAAACTAGAGCTGATAAACAGAAGCTCACTCCGTCTTTCAGATTCGAACCAGCAACCTTCAGATGAGCTTCAGGTCAGCAGTTCACAAGGGCTGAACATGCCCAGCTCTTTAAGCCGCTCCTCATAGGGGTCCCTTGAGAGGCCTTCTGCCCTTCCTTCCTTAATTCCTTCTTCCCAGACCCCCTGCAGAGACCCCTCTCCCTGGGAATCCACCCTGAGATGCATAGGATAGTTAGTTCAGGCACGGCCAAACTTCGGCGCTCCAGGTGTTTGGGACTACAGCTCCCACAATTCCTAACAGCTTACCGAACGCATCTCTCTGTATGATTCGCCTCGGAGATTATGATTGTCAGGGGAGTCCCTGCTCTCAGTCCCACCACCTTCGCAGGCGCGTATGGTGGGAACGAGAGGCAGGGCCTTCTTTCCTTCCTTCTCAGTGGTGGCCCCTCAGCTGTGGAACTCCCTTCCCAGTGATATTAGAGCAGTTCCCTCCCTCGCAGCCTTCGCAAGGAACGTGAAAACCTGGCTCTGGGGTCAAGCCTTTGGAGATGAGCTACAGTGCAATAATAATCACTGCAATGATTCTTGGAAGAGCCCCGGATTGTGATTATAGATGGCGTGATTTTAACACTGATGATAATGTTTATATGTTTGAATGTGCTTTTTAACTCTAACACAACGATGGGCAACCTTTTGCACTTAGTGTATCAAAATTCACCAAAAAAATCTAGCATGACTTGGGTGGTGTGTCACTTCGAGAGAAAAAAACCCATAATTTTGAAATATATTTATATAGTTTAAATAACAAAAATATATAATTGTAATATATAACTGTATTTAATAAATCAAAAACTATTTACTACCATTATTTCCATGTACAACAATCTATGGTACCTCTTGCAGTTTCCGCGCTGATTTTGTTAATGTCGGATTTGTGTATTGGTAGTGTTTAAATGAAATTTGTGTCTTGCCTTTATTGCATACTGATTGCATCATCCAGAATGTAACATAGTCTGGAAAGAGTTAATTACTGAGAAGCTGTGATGTCCTTGATAGATTTCTCTCTATTGTAGTTTCAATGTAGTCACGAATAATGAATAATATAATAATAATATAATAGTAATAATATAATAAGATGTCATGGGACCGATTCCAAGAGCTGAGTCTGCAAGCTCTTGAATCGGAGCCATAACAATACGCACTCCTCGATAGCTCCTACGGACACCTGGCATCAAAGCATGGGAAATTCTGGAGTGGGAATCAAAACAATTTTAATGAGTAGTTTGTGTTGTGGTGATTGTCATATGATACATGGGGTGGGGTTTGGGTGATGATATTTACGTGTGGTGTGACGTTGTAGTAAAGGTAATAAAAATGATTGTATGTAAACATTATGTCATTCTCGACTTTTCCAAGTTGTGTGTTCTTCAATAAAGATTGGTTTTGATAGCAGCTACCTTTGGTCTGTGTTCATGCTGATCGTTTGAAGTAAGCGTGACATTAAGTCGAGAATCCCATTCTCACCCTCCTGCGGAGCCGCAGTGAAGTGAAAATGAGTGGAGGGGGCGATCGGAGCCCGAGGGGGGCAGAGGGCCCCTTACCAGATGTCCGGCCGCTGGGAGAGGAAACGCTACAGGCCATCGCTTCCTCCACCGGCTACCCCAGGCCGAATGGAGTGACCCAGAGGATCCCCAGAGGAGGGAGAGGAGTCTCAGCGGCTGCGGAGACCAGTTGGGGGTCCGGGGGGAGCATGCCGGAGACCGTGGCGCTACGGTTGTCCATCTTAGAGACCAACTTGTCACGGCTGTCGGAAACCGTGGGGAGATTGGTGCCGTTGTTGGAAGAGAATCTCCAGAGGGAGCCCACCCAGTACGGCACCGAAAGAGGACCGGGCAAGGATGAAGCCTGGAGCCAGAGGGGCCAGCGCGCGTCAACGCAGAGCCCAACGGCAGTAGGCGGTGACGGAGACCTGGAGTACTGGCAGGAGCTGGAGTTCCGAGAAAGGATGGCGCGGGAGGTGGATTGCCAGCGAACCTTGGGAACTCTGAGGCCGCCAACCCCAACAAGGATCCCAACCCCCCGAATTGGTATCGGAGTCAAAATACCGCTGGGACCCGGGATCGGGTCCAGTGGGTTGGTGGAGGAGGGCGGAGAGGAACCGGAGACCCACGGGGATAGAGAGGATGCGCCATCCGACGACGGAAGACAGGACGAAGGGGCTTCAGCAGGGCCTACGTTTAGGTGGATGGAAGGGCCGATGGCAGCGGCGGAATTCCGAGGACCGTGGGGGACGACCGCCGGGCTGGGGCGCGGCGTGGTCAAAGGGTCAGTTCAGGGGAACCTGATGCAACCCCTCCCCAGGCCACCCGTTCAAAGGCAACGTACCGCAGAATGGATGCCTAGGAGAGAGGAACTTAAACTGGAATACGGAGGGGAATCATCCGAATTGAACTTTTTCCTCATTGGCATCAGAGGATACATGGTGGATAACGCGCATACATTCCCCTCCGAAGGAGGCATGGTTCGGACCATTGGAAATACCCTCAAAAGGGGGGCGGCCAGCTGGTATGTACAATTACACGCCAGGCACGACCCGTGCTTGAGATCAGTGCCCCAATTTCTAGCCGCACTGGAGAACCGCTTCAGAGACCCGCTGGAGCAATTAAGAGCTCGCGACCAATTAAAAGTCATAAAGCAAATGGACAAGACAGTACCCGAGTATGCAGAAGAATTCCTCCATCTTGCGGAAAAGGTACCAGAGTGGTCCGAAGTGACCAAAGTGGAAATATTTAAAGAAGGACTGCGCCCTGAGGTATTTAGCTGGGCGGCGCACAGAGATGATCCAGAGACGTTACAGGGTTGGATTCAACTAGCAGGGCGCGTCGAATCTACCCTGTCCCAAGTAAAGCGCTTTCGGAGCGGCGGCGCCCAGCAGCGACCGACAGCGAGGGGTCGTGGAGAAACGAGGAAGCTAGAGCGACCCGGAGGGCGGCCCGGGATCCCCTCCAAAGGCGACGACAACAGACCCAAGCCAGGATGCTTTGTGTGTGGGAAGACGGGCCATCGGGCGGCAGAATGTTGGGCCCGGAAGGGAGAACCGCCAAAAGCCCCAAAACCCACGCCCGCAGCCGGGAGACGAGCGGAAGAGGAGATGCAAGCCCCAGAACCTCCGGAGCAGCTGGTGAGTCAAGACAAACGCATGATGGTAGTGCCAATCTGCTTATCGGGACTAGAGAATCGAGCCACCTGTAGAGCATTCGTGGATTGCGGTTGCTCTAGGAACATTATAACTCCAGAATTAGCGGAGGCGCTAAAATGCCAGCAAACTGCACTTAAAGTTCCGATTGCGTTCTCGCAATTGGATGGATCGGTTGCTGCTGGGGAAGTATCCACGAAGGAAATGCAGGGGATCCCATGTAAAATAGGCAAATGGGAGGGAAGAATATCCTTTGTAATAGCCCCTATCGCCACGTATAATGTCATACTGGGGATCCCGTGGCTAGAGCAGGCAAACCCCGAAGTAGATTGGAGGGGAAAGTGTCAGCTCACCACAGCCGCTCCTGAATGAACACACGAGACTCTCTGTGGTATCACCAGGAACTTTTACTGTAGGAAACATGAACATCAGAAAAGCCAAGAATGGGAGGCTCCGGCCAACCCTCCTTTATATACCCTCCCCCTCATTTGAACAGTCTCTTCCCGCTCAGTAAAACCCCGCGCAAATTCCCCGCCAAGTCCATCAGCCGTTTCTCCTCCGAGTCCTGGGACGCAGGTGTCTTATCACTGTCAGTGACCCTGAAACTCAGAGCCACATCCAGGCTCTAGTAGCAGGGTTCTGACATGGCGTCCTCCTCCCCTTCGTCCTGGAAGGAAAAGATTAAACACAACTATTGTTCTCCGCTGTCCAGAGTTCCTTTATACTTTTTTAACAGGCTGCAATGGAATACCGGGTGTACCTTTCCTAGGTCCTTTGGTAGCCTCAGCTCATAGGTCACTTCGTTTATTCTTTTTGCTACCCTGAATGGCCCTATATAGCGTGGAGCCAATTTCTTGGATGGGAACCCCAATTTCAGGTTTTTTGTGCTCAGCCAAACTAGATCTCCTTCGCCCAATTTGTCCCCCTCTCGGCGCCTACGATCCGCAAAGAGCTTGTACTTCTTTTGTGTTTCCCGCAATGCCTCTACCACGGTTTGCCACCCTTGCTTGATTTTGGCCGGCCATTCCTCGTCGGTCTGGCCCTCCCCTTCCTTCCACTCGGGTAGCCTGGGGAAAGGTGCCACCTCCTGTCCGTATACTATTTCGAATGGGGCACGACCTGTGGCCGAATGTACGGCCCCGTTAAAAGCCATCTCAGCAAACGGAAGAAGGTCCGCCCAATCATCCTGTCTATAATTGGTGTACATCCTTAAGAATTGGCACAGTGTCTGTTGGGTACGTTCGACCCCCCCGTTGGTCGCGGGATGAAAGGCCGAGCTCAGGTTCCTTTCTGCTCCTAACAGCTGTAAGAATTTTCCCCAAAATTTTGCAGTAAATTGGACTCCCCGGTCACTAATTATCTTGTCGGGACACCCATGTAGGCGATATACATGCTTCACATACAAATCAGCAAGTTTTTCAGCTGAAGGGAGTTTTGGCAGAGCCACAAAGTGTGCCTGTTTTGAGAATAGGTCCAATATTGTCCAAATGTATCTGTGGCCTCTGCTGGGGGGTAGTTCGCCTACAAAATCCATGGCTACGCATTCCCATGGCCTCATGGGCTCCACCACCTTCTGCAATAGCCCCTGGGGCTTCCCCGGTGGTGTTTTTCCCTCTGCACATAATTCACACTGCGTGACGTATCCCCTGGCGTCTTTCCTCATTCCGGGCCACCAGCATTGTTTGGCCAACAGTTTAATAGTCCTGGTGGGGCCTAGATGACCCGCACCCTTGTTATCATGGTACTTCCTTAACATTTCTCGTCTTAAACATTCAGGAATATACAATTTCTTATTTACAAACACCAAATCCCCACACAATTCTCCCTTTTCTTTGTTTGTTTGTAACCATTTGTCCATTCCATACGCTCGCTTCAACTCTTCCTCCCATATTTCTCCTCCCCCCGTGGAAATGGCAGTACGTTTGTTTTCTTTGGCCGCTTGTGCTCGAGTTAGTACTGCCAGGCCCCATTGCTTATCAAGAAAAATACTCCCTTCAGATTCCTGAATTCCTCCCCCGTGCTGAGGCATCCGAGAGAGAGCGTCAGCGAGTATATTATGTTTCCCCTGGAAGAATCTGAGTCTGAAATCAAAACGGCTGAAATATTGGGCCCATCTAATTTGCTTCGCTGATAGTTTACGAGGGGATCTTAGATACTGTAAATTTCTATGGTCAGTCCACACCTCAAACGGTGTTCCACTTCCTTCCAGAAAGTGTCTCCAGCACTCTAGTGCTTTTAGAATCGCTAAGGCTTCTCTCTCCCAAATCGGCCAGTTTTTTTCTGTATCGCTAAACTTTTTTGACAGATAGCCACATGGCTTCAGGTTCCCCCCCTCGTCTTTCTGTAGCAGAACTGCCCCATATGCCCGGTCTGACGCATCGCAATGTAGTACAAAGGCCTTAGACATATCAGGGTGCTGTAGGACAGGCTCCTCAGTAAAACGCTTTTTAAGGGCTTCGAAAGCTTCCTGGCATTCTATTGTCCAGGTCAGTTTGGCCCCTGGGGCCTTCACTTTGGCTGTTTCTCCCCTACCTTTAGTCTTTAACAAATCCGTTAATGGCAAAGTGAGGCGCGCAAAGTCCTTGATAAATGTTCTATAGAAGTTTGCGAACCCTAGGAAGGATTGCAGCTGCTTCCGTGTTTTGGGGGCTTCCCACCCCCTCACGTCTTCTACCTTCGCAGGGTCCATCGCCACTCCCTGGGAGGAAATCCTATACCCCAGAAAGTCTATCTGGTCTTTATTGAACTCGCACTTGGCAAGCTTCGCATACAGTTTTGCTTCTCTCAACTTTTGCAGGACTTCCCTGACTAGTTCTATGTGTTGCTCCTTAGTCCGAGATACTAACAATATGTCATCTAAAAAAACAAAGACTCCCTTGTACAACAATGGATGCAACACTTCGTTGATTAATTGCATGAACGCGGCGCCTCCGCCGCACAAACCGAAAGGGAGCACACGATAATTGAATAATCCGAATGCACAGGAGAAGGCCGTCTTCCACCTGTCCTCTGGTTTAATCTGCAATTTATGGTACGCTTCAATTAAGTCCAATTTAGTGAATATCTGTCCCTCCGATAACTGGGCGATCAAGTCCTTCACTAAAGGTAGGGGGTATTTATTTCCAGAACTGATTGCATTCAGGCCCCTGTAGTCAATGCAGAGCCTCAGCGTTTGGTCCTTTTTGCGCCTGAACAACACAGGCGCCCCTAGAGGGGAATTTGAAGGCTCTATGAAACCCCTCGCTAGGTTTTTATCAATGTATTTTCTCAGTTCCTCCTTTTCCCTAGCCGACATTGGGTATATTTTTGCCTTAGGAAGCTCTGCTCCTGGGACTAGCTCTATCTTCACTTCAACTCTCCGCTTCGGTGGGAAACTGTCTGCTTCCTTCTCATCGAATACGTCCACAAAATCCCGATACTCTGGGGGTAATTTATCTGCCAGTTCTGCTATCCTGATAGAGTCTTCCTCCCCCCTTTTCCCCGGCTCCCTTTCCACTTCCTGGCTCCCTCCTTCCAACTTCATCCTGAAGATCATGCTCTTATCCTCCCAGTTGATTTGCGGGTTGGCCTGCCCCAGCCATGGCATGCCTAGTATAACATTATAGCTGGCTATTTGTGATATCACAAATGACACCTTTCCTTCCCAACTCCCTATCTTACACTTTACATCTTCGGCACTGTACTTAGCTAATGATCCCGATGCTGTGGATCCGTCCAACTGCGAAAAAGCTATTGGGGATTCTAGGTTCGTTCTTTCGCATCCCAATCCCTCGGCTAATTCAGGGGAGATGATGTTCCTGGAACATCCACAATCCACAAATGCTTTGCAGGTTGCTTGTTTGCTGCCACTTTCCAGCTGAATGGGGACCACTATCATGGCTTTGTCCTGACTTACCAACCCCCCCGAGTGGTGCCTCATCGGTGGTTCTTCCTCGGCGCGTTTCCCTGCCACGGCTCTTGGTTTGGGCGGGCCTCCGCCTTCCCCTTTTCTCTGCCAGCACTCGGCAGCCCTGTGGCCCAAACGGCCGCACACGAAGCAGCCCCTCCTGCTGGTGCTCACGTTCCCTGTCGGCTCCGTTCTCCTCCCGGCTGGGGTTGATCCCTCCTTCCGGCTCCCCTCTTTCATCTGCGGCCGCTGCTGTAGCCCTCCTCGGTGCCTCCTCGCCTGGGCCAGCGATGTCTCGATGCGCCCCGCCAGCTGAATCCATCCGCGCAGTGTGTCAGGCTCATCACGATGCACCGCCCAGGAGAGGATCTCCCGCCTGAGCCCCTCTTTGAAGAGTTCTATCTTTGTCACTGCAGACCATTCCGGCACCTTTTCAGCGAGGCATTGGAACTCCTCCGCATACTCAGATACCGACCTCTGCCCCTGGGAGACGGTCTTCAACTCCTCCCTCGCCCGGATCTGCTCCAGTGGATCTCGGAAACGGGTCTCCAGGGCCCCCATAAAGCGTCGGAGTGACCCCAGACATGGGTCGCGCCGCGCGTGTAGTTGAACGTACCAGCTGGCCGCTCCCCTCTTCAACACTGCACCAATGGCCCGTACCCGGCTGGATTCCGTTCTAAAAGTGTGGGCATTGTCCTCCATATAGCCCCTCACCGTGGTCAGGAAAAAATCCAGTTCAGAGGACTCTCCCCCAAACTCGATCCTTAGTTCCTCTCGTCTCGGTAGGGGTCCCTGTGGTGGCAATCCCCAATTCTCCGCCCGTCGCAAGCCCCCTTGCGGGCCAGTGGGCCCCGCTGCTGCTTCCCTTTGTCCTGTGCCACGCCCGGCATTCGCCAGGGGCACCAGGGTCTCAGTTGGGAGCGTAGCCGGGATTCTCGGAGGCTTTTCCCCTTCGTCGTCACTCTCCTCCACCCGCGTCAGGCTCGTTTGGATCTTGGGCCGGGCACCGGGCTCCTTTCGCATTTCCCTTCCCTTCGGTGCTGGGAGGTCTGCAAAGCCCTGGCTGCTTCCCATGCTCACGTCCCACATTGAGCTAGCCCGGAGTTCCCTTCCTCGCTCCGGCTCCGCCAAAACCGCCAGGCGCTCCATCGCCCTCGACATCACTGCCAGGGTGGTCTCCATCGCCGACATCCTCTCCTCCAGAAACACCATCTTTTGCGGGCCTGGGGAAGGTGAACCTTCCTCTCCTCCGGTGCTATCTCCCCGCACCACTCCGCGCCTCTGGGTTACCCCATTTGGCTGGGCATAAGCGGTGGATGACGCCAGGGCCGCCAGCTGGTGGAACTCAGCGTCCGTCTCGGGAGTGGCCCTTTCCGACCTTCCTCCTCCGGCGCCCAAGAGCTCTTCATCCTCCACTTGCATGTTACACCTCACCGCTACAGCGGGATGGTGTCCGTATTCTTGGCTTAGTGTCAGCTCACCACAGCCGCTCCTGAATGAACACACGAGACTCTCTGTGGTATCACCAGGAACTTTTACTGTAGGAAACATGAACATCAGAAAAGCCAAGAATGGGAGGCTCCGGCCAACCCTCCTTTATATACCCTCCCCCTCATTTGAACAGTCTCTTCCCGCTCAGTAAAACCCCGCGCAAATTCCCCGCCAAGTCCATCAGCCGTTTCTCCTCCGAGTCCTGGGACGCAGGTGTCTTATCACTGTCAGTGACCCTGAAACTCAGAGCCACATCCAGGCTCTAGTAGCAGGGTTCTGACAGGAAAGAGCATGTCTTTTAAAGAACAACAAACGGAATGGGAGATAGGCAAGATAGCAGAGGAAGAGAGTGAGGGAGATGAGTCGGAAGAAATAAGCCAAGGACTATTGCCCCCGGAATACAGGGACTTTGTGGATGTGTTCAATCAGAAAGAAGCGAGCAAATTGCCTCCCAAAAGGAATCTAGAAGTGGGAATTGAAATAACCCCAGGGGCAAACTTACCAAAACCCAAAGTTTACCCCATGTCTGTCCAGGAAAAAGAGGAATTGAGGAAATATATTGATAAAAATCTGGCACGGGGATTCATTAAGCCCTCCAACTCCCCTTTGGGAGCCCCCGTGCTATTTAGGAGAAAGAAAGACAATTCGTTCAGACTGTGCATTGACTATCGAAATTTGAATGCAATTACGAAGGATAATAAATACCCTATGCCCTTAGTAAAGGACCTAATTACCGTGTTGAAGAAAGGGAGCATATTTACCAAGCTTGATTTGATCGAAGCTTATCATAAATTGAGAATCAAACCCGAGGATACTTGGAAAACTGCATTTTCCTGCGCTTTCGGACTTTTTGAATATTTAGTTTTGCCTTTCGGATTAAAAAACGGCGGCTCCTGCTTCATGCAGCTCATAAACGAGATCCTACGCCCACTGTTATACCGGGGAGTATTTGTATTTTTAGACGATATCCTTATCGTGAGCGAGGACAGAAAACAGCACACTGAATTGGTCCGGGAAGTCTTGCAAAAGCTAAGGGAAGCTAAACTGTATGCAAAATTTTCCAAATGTGAATTCAACAAGACACAAATTGACTTTTTGGGGTATCGGATATCTTCGGATGGATTAGCTATGGACCCGTCCAAAGTATCGGACGTAAGGGAATGGGGAGTCCCTCAAACAAGGAGACAATTGCAATCGTTCCTAGGATTCGCAAATTTCTATAGATCGTTCATAAAGGACTTTGCTCAACTGGCCGCACCCCTTACCGAACTTTTGAAAACGAAAGGGAAAGGGGAAACGGCAAAAGTAAAAGCCCCTGGCGCTAAACTGAGTTAGACGCCAGAATGCCAAAAAGCTTTTGAGACTCTAAAAGGACGCTTTACGGAAGAACCCACCCTAAAGCACCCAGACATGCAGAGTCCTTTCATAATACATTGTGATGCTTCGGACTGTGCATATGGGGCAGTATTATTGCAAAAGGACCAAAATGGGAATTTAAAACCATGTGGGTATTTATCACGGAAGTTTAGCGAAACTGAAAAATGTTGGCCCATATGGGAAAAGGAAGCGTTAGCTATACTGAAGGCATTGGAATGCTGGAGGCACTTCCTCGAAGGAAGCAAAATCCCATTCGAAGTCTGGTCTGATCATAGAAATCTCCAGTACTTGAAGTCCCCACGAAAACTATCTCCCAAACAAATTAGATGGGCACAGTACTTCAGTAGGTTTAATTTCCAATTGAAGTTTTTCCAAGGGAAACAAAACATCCTGGCCGATGCCCTTTCTCGCATGCCTCAACATGAGAATATAACCGCAGCAAAGGAAGGAACTTTATTTTCCGAAAAACAATGGGGGTTAGCCGTCAGCACGAGGGCACAAACGGAAAGAGAGAACTCGGCTGCAGTCAAAATTAACGAAGGAGGTATTTGGGAAAAGGAACTGGCGCAATCATACGAAGGAGACCAATGGATTTTATCCAACGCAGAAAAAGGGGAACAAAAGGGGGGATTATGGTTTGTAAAAAGGAAATTGTACATTCCTGCGATATTGAGGGCTAAGATTTTGCAACGTTTTCATAATAACCAGAGCGCAGGACACATGGGGATTACAAAAACGACGAAATCCGTAGCGAGATATTGTTGGTGGCCAGGGATGAGAAAGGACATAAAAAATTATGTTACCCAATGTGACGATTGTGCCATGAATAAATCGCGGGGAGGGAAACCTATGGGACTATTGCAACCTGTGGCAGAACCTACCAGACCTTGGGAATGTGTGGCCATGGACTTTGTGGGGGAATTACCTGTCAGCAAGGGGCATCGTTATATATGGACTGTATTAGACTTGTTTTCCAAACAGGCTCACTTTATAGCGCTTGCAAAGCTACCATCAGCAGAGAAACTAGCTGACTTATACATAAACCACATTTACAAGCTACACGGATGTCCTAGCAGGGTGGTCAGTGACAGGGGTGTCCAATTCACGGCAAAATTCTGGGGGAAATTCTTAGAAATATTAGGGGCAGAAAGGAGCATGAGTTCCGCTTTCCACCCTATGACAAACGGTGCGGTGGAACGTACCCAACAGACACTTGGGCAATTCCTTCGCATATACTCAAATAAGAGACAAAACGATTGGTCTAAGTGGCTAGCATTTGCTGAACTAGCCTTTAATTCTACAATCCACTCCGCAACTAATAAAACTCCATTTGAAGTAATCTATGGGCACGAAATTCAGCCGTTGCCCCAATTGCCAAAGTGGCCAGAGAATGGAGAAACAGGGGCGGGGAAATGGAAAACTCAGATGCAAGAATGTTGGGACCAAGTGACTGCATCCTTAAAGGAAGCGCACAAAAAATATAAAACCTTCGCAGATCGGAAAAGAATGGAGGGCGATAAATTGGAAAAGGGGGACTTAGTATGGCTAAGTACAAAAAACATAAAACTAGGTCTGCCCTCAAAAAAGCTGAGCCCCAAGTTCATCGGGCCCTTTAGAATACAGGAAATCATAAACGAAGTGACTTTCCAATTACAATTGCCAAAAAGTCTAGGGAAAATACACCCTGTGTTCCATCGTAGCTTATTGAAAAAGTATATGGGTACTTTGGATAAAATGGATACATAGTGTTCATGTTTATTCTGTTTCAGAGTCAAGGCGACCGAGGTACAGAAGAAGAGATCGGCGAAAGGGGGGCACCATGTCATGGGACCGATTCCAAGAGCTGAGTCTGCAAGCTCTTGAATCGGAGCCATAACAATACGCACTCCTCGATAGCTCCTACGGACACCTGGCATCAAAGCATGGGAAATTCTGGAGTGGGAATCAAAACAATTTTAATGAGTAGTTTGTGTTGTGGTGATTGTCATATGATACATGGGGTGGGGTTTGGGTGATGATATTTACGTGTGGTGTGACGTTGTAGTAAAGGTAATAAAAATGATTGTATGTAAACATTATGTCATTCTCGACTTTTCCAAGTTGTGTGTTCTTCAATAAAGATTGGTTTTGATAGCAGCTACCTTTGGTCTGTGTTCATGCTGATCGTTTGAAGTAAGCGTGACAATAATATACAATAATAATAGAATGATATATCTATCTATCTATCTATCTATCTATCTATCTATCTATCTATCTATGTAATGTGCATAATTCCCATGGAGTAAACTACAAAACCACTGGACCAAATCACACCAAATTTGGCCACAAAAGACATAGTCATCCAATCAATCTGCATGCGGCAGCATGTCAGCAGAAATGGCTAGGCGTGTCAGTGCTGACACGCGTGTCATAGGTTGGCCATCACTGCTCTAACATAAATGTACTTAATTGTCTGTTGTTTAAAGGCATCCAATAGTTGGGGTTGTTGTATGTTTTCCGGGCTGTATGGCCATGTTCTAGAAGTATTCTCTCCTAACATTTCGCCCACATCTATGGCAGGCATCCTCAGAGGTTGTGAGGTATGGAGAAACTCAGCAAGGAAGGTTTATATATATCTGTGGGAAGTCCAGGGTGAGGGAAGAACTCTTGTCAGTTGGAGGCCAGCGTGAATGTTGCAGTTAATCACCCTAATTTGCATTGAATGGCTTAATCTACTGGCTACTTTAATAATAATAATCATCATCATCATCATCATCATCATCATCCCAGGTGACAGTCGTATTGACAAAAAACAACAGGAAAACCTCAGCCGCTCTCAGGACCTCAAGATTGAACTTCAAAGACTCTGGCAGAAACCAGTGCAGGTGGTCCCGGTGGTGATGGGCACACTGGGTGCTGTGCCAAAAGATCTCAGCCGGCATTTGGAAACAATAGAGATTGGCAAAATTACGATCTGCCAGCTGCAAAAGGCCACCCGACTGGGATCTGCACGCATCATCCGAAAATACATCACACAGCCCTAGACACTTGGGAAGTGTTCGACTTGTGATTGTGATATGAAATCCAGCATATCTATCTTGTTTGCTGTGTCATACAATAATAATAATAATAATAATTTTATTTTTATACCCTGCCACCATCTCCCCAGAGGGACTCGGGGCGGCTTACAGATATAAAACCAACATACAGTAATATCAAATACAAAAACACACAAATAAATTAAAAGGCATTAACAAAAATCACAATCATTATAAAACACATGAAAAACACAGCAATAAAAACATAAAATGAGCTGGGCAAAGTGCACTGAGTGAAACTTGTAAACATGAAGGAAGTTAAGGTGCTATGAGATCATGGGGAGAACCTTAAACTGGGGTGAACTCTGAGGCTACGTCAAGGAGTTAACCAAGAGGTACAACTGGTCAGAAGAAACCGCTAGTGTAAGGGTTTAGCATACAGTGGGTGGCACTTCTTCAAAGGCCTGGGTGAAGAGCCAGGTTTTCAGGCTCTTCCTGAACACTTCCAAGGTGGCCGCTTGCCTGATTTCCCCGGGGAGCGCGTTCCAGAGCCGGGGGCCCCACGGAGAAGGCCCTCTCTCTCCCTCGTCCCCACCAGCCGCACTTGTGACGGAGGCGGGAGCGAGAGGAGGGCCTCCCCCGACGAACGAAGGAAGGATCGTGCGGGTTCATAGGGGGAGATGCGGTCTGCCTGGGAGCATCCTTTGTTAGCTGTCCCTGGTTGCCATGTCTCAGAGTGTTGCTTCTTATTTACTGTTCTGATTTTTGAGTTTTTTAATACTGGTAGCCAGATCTAATACTGGCTTCGACAACACATTGAACACATCCAATAGCTGCCATGTGTAAAGGCGGGGTAGAAATAGGGCAAATAAATAAATAGATGGTGGCGGGATAGAAATAAAGACTATTGTTATTATTATCATTCTGTTGGGGGGGGCTCACGATTCTCCTGCCTCTGTCTCCTTCTCCAGGAAGCGTCCATCCAATCGTCTCCACCCGCCTGGGGCGCCTGCGGGGGACGCTGCTGAGCGTGGAGGGCGCCCCCGCCCACGTCAAGGCCTTCCGGGGATCCCTTTCGCCAAGCCCCCCCCGGGCACCCTCCGCTTCGCCCCGCCTGAGCCGCCCGAGCCTTGGTCCCACCTGAGGGATGCCGCCTCCCAGCCCCCCAGGTAAGGAGCACACACGGGTGGCTGCAGATCAAGGCTACCTTGGCCTGCAGAACAGGAGCCGGGTGGGTGGGTGGGTGGGTGGGCAGCAGGGCCAGGAATGCACCCCTTTGGGAGTGCCTTTGATGGGGACAGGTGAGGAATTGAGAGGGCAATTGGGGGTGGTTCGCGTGGAGACAGCCCCCAAAGTGATGCAATGGTTGAAAAAGCAGCAGGAAGGCGACAGCTGGAACCCCATAGAGCCCATCAGGCTGCCTTCCCAATCTCTGAAGGAGTGCCATTGTGTGCGTCCTTAAAGGTATTAAACATGGACTCATCCATATCTATTGGTGAGCATTTTTTGTTTTTTTTTCTCGTGTCAGGAGCGACTTGAGAACATATTGCAAGTTGCTTCTGGTGTGAGAGAACTGGCCGTCTGCAAGGACGTTGCCCAGGGGATCCTTGTGGGAGGGAGGCTCCTCTCATGTCCCCGCATGGGGAGCTGGAGCTGACAGAGGGAGCTCACCCCACACTCCCCAGATTTAAACCACCGATCTTTCAGTCAGCAGTCCTGCTGGCACAAGGGTTTAACCCATTGCTCCAACTGGGTAAGATAATGGGTGCTGAATTGGGAAAGAATACAACAACAACAATTAAGCTGAAATATTACCCTGATCAAGGAGCCGTGGTGGCAAAGTGTGTTAAAGCGCTGAGCTGCTGAACTTGCAGACCGAAAGGTGCCAGGTTCAAATCCCGGGAGCGGAATGAGCGCCCGCTGTTAGCCCCAGCTCCTGCCAATCTAGCAGTTCGAAAACATGCAAATTTGAGTAGATCAATAGGTACCGCTCCGGTGGGAAGGTAACGGCACTCCATGCAGTCATGCCAGTGGCCACATGACCTTGGAGGTGTCTACGGACAACGCCGGCTCTTTGGCTTAGAAATGGAGATGAGCCCCAACCCCCAGAGTCGGTCACGACTGGACTTAACGTCAGACTTACCTATGACCCTGATCTCGTGTTGCTGGACATCATGGAGTTACGTGTTCGGTTTGTTTTTGTTGTTATCTTCCAAATGAGGAAATGCGGCCCTGGGATGGACTCCCTTTCCCTGGTCAGCTGCCAAACTGGAAAAACAGGTCACGCCAGGAGGAGGCCGTTGTGCCTTTGGGGCCTTGTCCTGTTTTTCAGGAGAAGGAGGCGAGATCCCAGTGTTCTGCTCAGAACAGAAGGCTCCATTCACAGGATGCCTCGAGGGAGAGAAGGAGAACCGGACGGGCGAGCAGGGCAGGTTCTCCAGATGGAGAGAGGCCTCTCTTTAGGGTCCTCGGGGTTGCCCCACAGGAGAGACCGGGCCTGTTCTCTGCCGTCCCAGAGGCACCATGGCTTCACGTGACAGGGAGGGAGATTTTGATGGAGCCTCAGCAGAAGAGCCTGGCCCGCTCTGCAGGGAGCAAAGAAGGGGGGGGCTCCAGGGCTGGCATGTGAGTCTGTGGGGGGGATGCCTTGGCCTGCCTCACCCTGCCCCTTCTTGCCTGGTTTGCAAGGTGCCTCCAGGATTTGCGCTGGTTGTCAGGGACGATCCAAATACTGAACATGATGCCGCCCAATGTGTCAGTCTCTGAGGACTGCCTCTACCTCAACGTCTTCACGCCGGACACAGAGGCCAAGTTGCCGGTGAGGCAGGCGCTGCTCCCCTGACCATTGCCATGGGTCACAACTGGTCCTTGGGGCCCTGTGTTGGGGGTCCTCTGTTTTGATCCTGCCCTTTGGCCCCGTATAGCTCTCCCCTTGGTCTGTTTAGAGCAGTGTTTCTCAGCCTGGGGGTCGGGAACCCTGGGGGGGTGGGGGGGTGTCGCAAGGGGGTGTCAGAGGGGTCGCCAAAGACCATCAGAAAACACGTATTTCTGGTGGTCTTAGGAGCTCCTTAGGCAGAGAAGATTGAAGATCTCTCCGCGTGTCCTCCTCTTCCTTTTTGAAAGCCCACCAAAAGCCCACTACCTTCTGTGATTGGTCATGTCAGTCGTGTGCCAAGTTTGGTGCAGATCCATTGTGGGCTGGGTTCAGAGTGCTCTTTGACTGTAAGTGAACTATAAATCCCAGCAACTACAACTCCCAAATGACAAAAGCAATCTCCCCCAACCCCACTAGCATTCAAATTTCGGCAAATCGGGTATTTCTGCCAAGTTTGGTCCAGGTTCATTAAAGTTTGAGTCTGCAGTGCTCTCTGGATGTAGGTGAACTACAACTCCCAAACTCAAGGTCAATGCCCACCAAACCCTTCCAGTGTTTCCTGTTGGTCGTGGGAGGTCTGTGTGCCATGTTTCATTCAGTTCCATTATTGGTGGAATTCAGACTGCCCTTTGATTTCAGGTGAACTAGAAATCCTAGCAACTACAACTCCTAAATGGCAAAATCAATCCCCTGCCCAATCCCACTGATATTCAAATGTGGGCATGTCGGGTATTTGTGCCAAATGTGGTCCCATGAATGAAAATCCATCCTGCATATCAGATATTTACATTACGATTCATAACAGGAGCAAAATGACAGTTATGAAGGAGCAACGGAAATAATGTGATGGTTGGGGGCCACCACAACATGAGGGACTGGATTAAGGGGACTGGATTAGGAAGGTTGAGAACCACTATTTTAGAGCAAGAACCCTGCAGCCTCAGGACTGAAAGTGGCCAGGAGGGAAGGAAGGAAGGTGGCCGGCATGGCCCCCAATGCCCCACCGTGCCCTATCCCTTCACAGGTGCTGGTCTTGATCCATGGCGGGGGCCTGATTGTGGGGTCCGCCTCCTTGGACCCGTCTGCCCTCTCTGCCTTCGAGAACGTGGTGTTGGTGGTCCTTCAGTACCGGTTGGGGATCCTGGGCTTCTTCAGGTGAGGAAGGCCTTTTGACCGTTTCACTGGACAGTGGCCTGTTGTCTCCTTGGCCACTCTCTTGCCTCAAATGTCTCTGAGGCCCCTTCCCCGTGGCCCCTATATCCTGGGATCTGATTCCAGATTATCTGCTTATCCCAGATTATGTTGCAGTGGAGACTAATATAATCCAGTTCAAAGCAGATAACCTGGGATCAGATCCTGGGATAAAGGCCTGCAAATGGCCTTCTTGTTGCTCTTTGCTTGATCGGCCATTCTCAGCTCACTCTGGCCTCAAAATGGTTGTAACAAAACAGCTGAGGCAAATCTCCAGGCCGCACAATGACTGCATTCCTAACCCTTTCCCCAATGGAGTATTGCAATGAAATGGCCTGGTCACTCACTCACTCACTCACTCATGGGAGTCAAGTGCTGCTGGGTCGCTTGACCATCTCTCCTTCGTGCCGCGTCTCTTCCAGCACCGGGTCCAAGGAGGCGCCTGGCAACTGGGGCTTGCTAGACCAGGTGGCAGCCCTCAGGTGGGTCCAGGAGAACATTGAGGCCTTCGGAGGAGACCCCACTTCGGTGACCATCATGGGAGTGTCGGCCGGAGGGTTCAGCGTGGGGGTCCAGGTGGGTCAGGGTCAGAGAGAAGGCCCAGGGACCTCCTTCCAAGAGCGCGAGACAGGGCTGAGCCTCTATACCTCTCCTGAGAGGCCTGTTAGGCACAGAAGGCGGAGCTAGGGAAGGGGGCGGGGCCTCCTCCCAAGAGCGCGAGACAGGGCTGAGCCTCTATACCTCTCCGGAGAGGCCTGTTAGGGCACAGAAGGCGGAGCTAGGGAAGGGGGCGGGGCCTCCTTCCAAGAGCGCGAGACAGGGCTGAGCCTCTATACCTCTCCGGAGAGGCCTGTTAGGGCACAGGGGGCGGAGCTAGGGAAGGGGGCGAGGCCTCCTTCCAAGAGCGCGAGACAGGGCTGAGCCTCTATACCTCTCCTGAGAGGCCTATTAGGCACAGAAGGCGGAGCTAGGGAAGGGGGCGGGGCCTCCTTCCAAGAGCGCGAGACAGGGCTGAGCCTCTATACCTCTCCGGAGAGGCCTGTTCGGGCACAGAAGGCGGAGCTAGGGAAGGGGGCGGGGCCTCCTTCCAAGAGCGCGAGACAGGGCTGAGCCTCTATACCTCTCCTGAGAGGCCTATTAGGCACAGAAGGCGGAGCTAGGGAAGGGGGCGGGGCCTCCTTCCAAGAGCGCGAGACAGGGCTGAGCCTCTATACCTCTCCGGAGAGGCCTGTTAGGGCACAGAAGGCGGAGCTAGGGAAGGGGGCGGGGCCTCCTTCCAAGAGCACAAGACAGGGCTGAGCCTCTATACCTCTCCTGAGAGGCCTATTAGGCACAGAAGGCGGAGCTAGGGAAGGGGGCGGGGCCTCCTTCCAAGAGCGCGAGACAGGGCTGAGCCTCTATACCTCTCCGGAGAGGCCTGTTAGGGCACAAAAGGCGGAGCTAGGGAAGGGGGCGGGGCCTCCTTCCAAGAGCGCGAGACAGGGCTGAGCCTCTATACCTCTCCGGAGAGGCCTGTTAGGGCACAGAAGGCGGAGCTAGGGAAGGGGGCGGGGCCTCCTTCCAAGAGCACAAGACAGGGCTGAGCCTCTATACCTCTCCTGAGAGGCCTATTAGGCACAGAAGGCGGAGCTAGGGAAGGGGGCGGGGCCTCCTTCCAAGAGCGCGAGACAGGGCTGAGCCTCTATACCTCTCCTGAGAGGCCTATTAGGCACAGAAGGCGGAGCTAGGGAAGGGGGCGGGGCCTCCTTCCAAGAGCGCGAGACAGGGCTGAGCCTCTATACCTCTCCTGAGACGCCTATTAGGGCACAGAAGGCGGAGCTAGGGAAGGGGGCGGGGCTTCCTTCCAAGAGCGCGAGACAGGGCTGAGCCTCTATACCTCTCCTGAGAGGCCTGTTAGGCACAGAAGGCGGAGCTAGGGAAGGGGGCGGGGCCTCCTTCCAAGAGCGCGAGACAGGGCTGAGCCTCTATACCTCTCATGAGACGCCTATTAGGGCACAGAAGGCGGAGCTAGGGAAGGGGGCGGGGCCTCCTTCCAAGAGCGCGAGACAGGGCTGAGCCTCTATACCTCTCCTGAGACGCCTATTAGGGCACAGAAGGCGGAGCTAGGGAAGGGGGCGGGGCTTCCTTCCAAGAGCGCGAGACAGGGCTGAGCCTCTATACCTCTCCTGAGAGGCCTGTTAGGCACAGAAGGCGGAGCTAGGGAAGGGGGCGGGGCCTCCTTCCAAGAGCGCGAGACAGGGCTGAGCCTCTATACCTCTCCTGAGACGCCTATTAGGGCACAGAAGGCGGAGCTAGGGAAGGGGGCGGGGCCTCCTTCCAAGAGCGCGAGACAGGGCTGAGCCTCTATACCTCTCCTGAGAGGCCTATTAGGCACAGAAGGCGGAGCTAGGGAAGGGGGCGGGGCCTCCTTCCAAGAGCGCGAGACAGGGCTGAGCCTCTATACCTCTCCTGAGAGGCCTATTAGGGCACAGAAGGCGGAGCTAGGTAAGGGGGCGGGGCCTCCTTCCAAGAGCGCGAGACAGGGCTGAGCCTCTATACCTCTCCGGAGAGGCCTGTTAGGGCACAGAAGGCGGAGCTAGGGAAGGGGGCGGGGCCTCCTTCCAAGAGCGCGAGACAGGGCTGAGCCTCTATACCTCTCCTGAGACGCCTATTAGGGCACAGAAGGCGGAGCTAGGGAAGGGGGCGGGGCTTCCTTCCAAGAGCGCGAGACAGGGCTGAGCCTCTATACCTCTCCGGAGAGGCCTGTTAGGGCACAGAAGGCAGAGCTAGGTAAGGGGGCGGGGCCTCCTTCCAAGAGCGCGAGACAGGGCTGAGCCTCTATACCTCTCCGGAGAGGCCTGTTAGGGCACAGAAGGCGGAGCTAGGGAAGGGGGCGGGGCCTCCTTCCAAGAGCGCGAGACAGGGCTGAGCCTCTATACCTCTCCTGAGACGCCTATTAGGGCACAGAAGGCGGAGCTAGGGAAGGGGGCGGGGCTTCCTTCCAAGAGCGCGAGACAGGGCTGAGCCTCTATACCTCTCCTGAGAGGCCTGTTAGGGCACAGAAGGCGGAGCTAGGGAAGGGGGCGGGGCCTCCTTCCAAGAGCGCGAGACAGGGCTGAGCCTCTATACCTCTCCGGAGAGGCCTGTTAGGGCACAGAAGGCGGAGCTAGGGAAGGGGGCGGGGCCTCCTTCCAAGAGCGCGTGACAGGGCTGAGCCTCTATACCTCTCCGGAGAGGCCTGTTAGGGCACAAAAGGCGGAGCTAGGGAAGGGGGCGGGGCCTCCTTCCAAGAGCGCGAGACAGGGCTGAGCCTCTATACCTCTCCTGATAGGCCTGTTAGGGCACAGAAGGCGGAGCTAGGGAAGGGGGCGGGGCCTCCTTCCAAGAGCGCGAGACAGGGCTGAGCCTCTATACCTCTCCGGAGAGGCCTGTTAGGGCACAAAAGGCGGAGCTAGGGAAGGGGGCGGGGCCTCCTTCCAAGAGCGCGAGACAGGGCTGAGCCTCTATACCTCTCCGGAGAGGCCTGTTAGGGCACAGAAGGCGGAGCTAGGGAAGGGGGCGGGGCCTCCTTCCAAGAGCGCGTGACAGGGCTGAGCCTCTATACCTCTCCGGAGAGGCCTGTTAGGGCACAGGAGGCGGAGCTAGGGAAGGGGGCGGGGCCTCCTTCCAAGAGCACAAGACAGGGCTGAGCCTCTATACCTCTCCTGAGAGGCCTGTTCGGGCACAGAAGGCGGAGCTAGGGAAGGGGGCAGGGCCTCCTTCCAAGAGCGCGAGACAGGGCTGAGCCTCTATACCTCTCCTGAGAGGCCTGTTAGGGCACAGAAGGCGGAGCTAGGTAAGGGGGCGGGGCCTCCTTCCAAGAGCCTGAGACAGGGCTGAGCCTCTATACCTCTCCTGAGAGGCCTGTTAGGGCACAGGGGGCGGAGCTAGGGAAGGGGGCGGGGCCTCCTTCCAAGACCCCGAGACAGGGCTGAGCCTCTATACCTCTCCTGAGAGGCCTGTTAGGGCACAGGGGGCAGAGCTAGGGAAGGGGGCGGGGCCTCCTTCCAAGAGCGCGTGACAGGGCTGAGCCTCTATACCTCTCCGGAGAGGCCTGTTAGGGCACAAAAGGCGGAGCTAGGGAAGGGGGCGGGGCCTCCTTCCAAGAGCGCGAGACAGGGCTGAGCCTCTATACCCCTCCTGAGAGGCCTGTTAGGGCACAGGGGGCGGAGCTAGGGAAGGGGGCCGGGCCTCCTTCCAAGACCCCGAGACAGGGCTGAGCCTCTATACCTCTCCTGAGAGGCCTGTTAGGGCACAGGGGGCAGAGCTAGGGAAGGGGGCGGGGCCTCCTTCCAAGAGCGCGAGACAGGGCTGAGCCTCTATACCTCTCCGGAGAGGCCTGTTAGGGCACAGAAGGCGGAGCTAGGGAAGGGAGCGGGGCCTCCTTCCAAGAGCGCGAGACAGGGCTGAGCCTCTATACCTCTCCTGAGAGGCCTGTTAGGGCACAGAAGGCGGAGCTAGGGAAGGGGGCGGGGCCTCCTTCCAAGAGCGCGAGACAGGGCTGAGCCTCTATACCTCTCCTGAGAGGCCTATTCGGGCACAGAAGGCGGAGCTAGGGAAGGGGGCGGGGCCTCCTTCCAAGAGCGCGAGACAGGGCTGAGCCTCTATACCTCTCCTGAGAGGCCTGTTAGGGCACAGAAGGCAGAGCTAGGGAAGGAGGCGGGGCCTCCTTCCAGGAGCACGAGACAGGGCTGAGCCTCTATACCTCTCCGGAGAGGCCTGTTCGGGCACAGAAGGCGGAGCTAGGGAAGGGGGCGGGGCCTCCTTCCAAGAGCGCGAGACAGGGCTGAGCCTCTATACCTCTCCGGAGAGGCCTGTTAGGGCACAGAAGGCGGAGCTAGGGAAGGGGGCGGGGCCTCCTTCCAAGAGCGCGAGACAGGGTTGAGCCTCTATACCTCTCCGGAGAGGCCTGTTAGGCACAGAAGGTGGAGCTAGGGAAGGGGGCGGGGCCTCCTTCCAAGAGCACGAGACAGGGCTGAGCCTCTATAACTCTCCTGAGAGGCCTGTTAGGGCACAGAAGGCGGAGCTAGGGAAGGGGGCGGGGCCTCCTTCCAAGAGCGCGAGACAGGGCTGAGCCTCTATACCTCTCCTGAGAGGCCTGTTAGGCACAGAAGGCGGAGCTAGGGAAGGGGGCGGGGCCTCCTTCCAAGAGTGCGAGACAGGGCTGAGCCTCTATACCTCTCCTGAGAGGCCTTTTAGGACTAAAGGGCAGGGCTAGGGGCGGGGCCTCTTCCCAAAAGTGTGAGACAGGGCTGAGCCTCTATACCTCTCCTGAGAGGCCTGTTAGGTCCAGATCTGTCATTGGCTGGGTTCAGGGCTCTCTGGGTAAGGGTGAACTACAACTCCCAGATCCGAGGTCAGTCATCCCCAAACCAGGCCCGTGTGCACAGTTGGCTGTATTGGGTCTGTGTGCCAAGTTTGGTCCAGATCTGACATCATTTGGCTTCAGTGCTTTACTGGATGCAGATGAACTACAATTCCGAAAATCAAGGCCCATTCCCACTAACCCCTGCAGTATGTTCAGTTGGCCATTGGGCTTCTCTGTGCCAAGTTTGGTCCCGGTCCATTGTTGGTGGGGGTCACAGTATCAGGGAAGGTACTGCGAGTCCCACCATCCTGGAAAGTGTGGTCTAGATCCATCATTGGTTGGATCCAGTGCTCTCTGGATGTCAGTCAAGTACAACTCCTGTCAATCATGTTGTGAATTCTCCCCAAACCTCTTGTTCAGTTGCAGATCAATTCCTCTGTGAACCGTGTGCCATGGGAAAGGGTAAGAAAGGGTTAAGGGAGAGGCAGTGGGCGGGGTCATGCAAATTAAGGAACCCTGGGATGTCCATTCTGGAGGAAAAACAACATCTAGGATGAAATGGTCTCTGCATGAAAACTTTCCCTTGGGTGGGGGGCAGGATGGTGTCTGTGGAGGACACGGGCAGGGTTTGGGCTGCAAGTTCATGGCGCTCAGGATAACCTGCAATGTCAGTGGAGGGAGGGCCCTGGGTGCCTCCTGCTCGGCCGGGGGGGGGGGGGGAAGTATAGTTGTTTGTGGAGGCCAAACAACTATACTTGTGACACCTCTGCCACATACACACAGACACCACTTTCACTTTTATTCAGGTCAAGGTTTCCCCTGACGTTAAGTCCAGTCATGTCTGACTCTGGGGTTTGGTGCTCATCTCCATTTCTAAGCTGAAGAGTCGGCATTGTCCGTAGACACCTCCAAGGTCATGTGGCTGGTATGACTGCATGGAGCGCCGTTACGGTACCTATTGATCTACTCACATTGGCATGTTTTCGAACTGCTAGGTTGGCAGAAGCTGGAGCAACAGCAGGCGCTCACGCTGCTCCCGGGTTTGAACCTGGGACCTTTTGGTCTGCAGCTCAGTGCTTTAACGCACTTTGCCACCAGGGCTCCTTATTATTATTATTATTATTATTATTATTATTATTATGTGTAGAAGATAAGAAGGGAGGAGAGGCTGATTCGTCTCCCATGTCACACATGGGCGGGAGGATCAATAACAGTACAGGAAATCGATGAAGCAATTCAGAAATTAAAGACAGATAAATCCCTGGGCCCAGATGGCGATACAGCCACATACTACGAGAAGATGAAAGATGAAAAGGGGAGGAGCATGTGTTGTTCCATATCACTCCTCCTCCTCCTCTCACTTCGGACAACCTGGGGGGGGGAGGAGGGGGCGGGACCAGAGGGGAGGGAGGGGCGGGGCTTATTCCTCTCGGATGAGAGAGAGAGAGAGGGGGGGGCGCGATGGGAGCTGCGTGGGTGCTGCTGTTCTTGGTCCTGGTGTCCTGGGCCCCCCCGGGGGCCTCCTCCGCCGAGGAAGAGGGTAATGCCAGCCCCCCTCCCCCGCTGGGCTGCCTCCCCTCCCTCCCCTCCCCTTCCTTGCCCTCCGCCTCCTCCTCGCTGCCCCCTTTGGCCCCCCACTCACTCCCCTTGCCTTCCTCTTCTTTTGAAAGCGGCTGCTCAGTCCACTTCACTCCGCCGGGAAGGGAAGGGAAGAGGGGAAGGGGAAGGGAGGGGGGGCGGCAAGGGGCCGTGGGTCCTGCCTGGGGGTCGGCAGGGAGGGAGGGAGGGAGGGCCAGGTGCCTGTGGGGCCCGAGGAAGGAATGGGTCCCTTGCCAGGGCTGGGAGCCCTTCCTTCCCTCTTCCTTCCTTCCTTCCTTCCTTCCTTCCTTCCTTCCTTCCTTCCTTCCTTCCTTCCTTCCTTCCTTCCTTCCTTCCTTCCTTCCTTCCTTCCACCCTCCTTCCCTCCCTCCCTCCCTTCCACCCCCCTGCAGGCAGAGACCCCCCCTGGGAATCCGCCCCCCTGGTGCCACGAAGCCTGTGGGGGAGTGGGGGGGGGCTGCCCCCCACCCCAAGGTGCCCAACCTGGGGAAAGGACCCGAAGCCTCCCCCCCCCCCCCCACGGAGCAACAGGACCCAAAGCCCAGCATGGAAATGGGAGACGTGGGGCTTTTTTGATGGGGGGGGGGTGTACCTGTTTCTGGTTGTATTGGTATACCGCTCTATTTCCCCGGAGGAACTCAGGGCGGTTTACAATGCAGATAAAACATTCAATTACCAACATAGAACATGCAATGTGGCTAGACTAAAAGGATCAAGATATTACTATTTAAAACAACCAATGAATCACGTTTAAACTTCAGATCCAGCACTACTCCATTGGGTGAGAATTCCAGGGGGGGCCAAGACAGCTATTGGAAGTGACACAGGGCCGGGGAGTGGGCGGAGGGCAAAAGCTGGTGGCCGGGAAAGGGTCTGGGCTACTCAATTCCAAGGACTTCTGAGTAGTTATAGGAACGAGGGTAGTAAATGGTCTGATGTGGTTTGGGGGGGGGGGGGGGCGGGGTGAGTAAAGGGCAAGGCAGGGTCCTAGCTGGTGGCCAAAGCTGGGACTGCAACTAATCATTTCCAAAGGCCTGTTGGAACCCTGATGTTTCCAGGACCCTGTGGAGAGAGGAGAGTGGCAGGGCCTGTCTTATCTCTCTGGGGAGCGTGTTCCACAGACATGGAACGATATGGGCAGGGTGGTGCCCGGCCAGGCCAAAGACGTGTGGCTGATTCTTGCCACTCCTTGCAAAGCCTATCACGGGGCCAGCGATTGCCCCGGAGCCCAGGACAGGAGGCCAGCCCTCGTTCCCTGACTCTGCCTCCGCCTCCGCCCCCCTGTGGGCCTCCTGCCCCTTCTGCTCTGGAGGAAGCACCCGTTTCTGTGGGGAGGCCCCTCACGGGTCTCCTGGCTCTGTCTCCATCTCCAGGAAGCGTCCGTCCAACCGTCTCCACCCGCCTGGGGCGCCTGCGGGGGACACTGCTGAGCGTGGAGGGCGCCCCCGCCCCCGTCAAGGCCTTCCTGGGGGTCCCTTTCGCCAAGCCCCCCCTGGGCACCCTCCGCTTCGCCCCGCCTGAGCCGCCCGAGCCTTGGTCCCACCTGAGAGATGCCGCCTCCCAGCCCCCCATGTAAGGAGTGCACACACGGGTGGCCCCCTCTGGGCCTGAAATCCCCTTGCCCCCCCCCTCCCCTTACATGAGATGCGGCTCAAGGCTCCCAACCTTGGCCTGCGGAACAGGAGCCGGGTGGGTGGGTGGGTGGGTGGGCAGCAGGGCCAGGAATGCACACATTTGGGGGTGCCTTTGATGGGGACAGGTGAGACGTTTAGAGGGCAATGGGGGGCGGTTGGGGTCAAGCCAGCCCCTCATAAATATCTATTGGTAAGATCATGTGTGCTAAATTGGGAAAGAATACAACAACAAATTAAACTGAAGTATTATCCTGATCCCATGTTGCTGGACATCATGGAGCTACGTACCTGGACATAAAGGGAGGTAGTGCTTGTTTTCGTTGTTATCTTCCAAATGAGGAAACATGGCACAAGGCTGAGCTCCCTTCACCTGGTCAGCTGCCAAACTGGGAAAGGGGGGCCCTTGGGGGTCGCGCCAGGCCCTTGTGCCTTTGGGGCCGCTTCCTGTTTTCCAGGAGAAGGAGGTGAGGTTGTGTGACCCCTGCGTTCAGGTCTGGGAGCCCCTTTGGGAGGATCCATTCACAGGATGTCTCAAGGGAAGGAGAACTGAACGGATGAGCAGGGCAGTTCCTCCGGATGGAGAGAGGCCTCTCTTTAGGGTCCTCGGGGTTGCCCCACAGGAGAGACCGGGCCTGTTCTCTGCCATCCCAGAGGTACCATGGCTTCATGTGACAGGGAGGGAGATTTTGATGGAGCCTCAGCAGAAGAGCCTGGCCCACTCTGCAGGGAGCAAAACGGGGGGGGGGGGGGGGGGGAGGGGACTCCAGCGCTGCTGTGGGATTCTGTGGGGGGATGGCCTGGCCTGACTCACCCTGTCCCTTCTTGCCTGGTTTGCAAGGTGCCTCCAGGACGTGAGCTGGATGCAGGTGATGGCCCATGCGCTGAACATAGTGCCGCCCAATGTGTCTGCCTCTGAGGACTGCCTCTACCTCAACGTCTTCACGCCGGACACAGAGGCCAAGTTGCCGGTGAGGCAGGCGCTGCTCCCCTGGCCATCGCCATGGGTCACAACTGGTCCTTGGGGCATAATGTTGGGGGTTCTCTGTTTTGATCCTGCCCTTTGGCCCCAAAGACCTCCTCCCCCTCGGTCAGTTTAGGACCCTGCAGCCTTAGGGCTGAAGATGGCCAGGAGGGAAGGCCAATGTTTGGCCACGAGCCCCATCCTCCACCGTGCCCTATCCCTTCACAGGTGCTGGTCTCGATCCATGGTGGGGGCCTGATTGCGGGGTCTGCCTCCATGTACGATACACCTGCCCTCTCTGCTTTCGAGAACGTGGTGCTGGTGGTCCTTCAATACCGATTGGGGATCCCGGGCTTCTTCAGGTGAGGAATGCCTTTGACCGTTTCACTGGACAGTGGCCCGTTGTCTCCTTGGCCATTCACTTGCTTCAAATGTCTCTGAGGCCCCTTTCACGCGGCCCCTATATCCCGGTATCTGATTCCAGTTTATCTGCTTATCCCAGATTATATTGCAGAGGAGACTAATATAATCGAGTTCAAAGCAGATAACCTGGGATCAGATCCTGGGATAAAGGGCAGTGTGGACGGGCCTGAGAATGGCCTTCTTGTTGCTTTTTGCTTGACTGGCCAGAGTCAGCTCATTCTGATCTCAAAAGTGGTTGTAACAAAACAGCTGAGGCAAATCTCCAGATCTCCAGACTGTCTTCCTAACCCTTTCCCCGATGGAGTATTGCAATGAAATGGCCTGGTCACTCACTCACTCACTCACTCATGGGAGTCAAGTGCTGCTGGGTCGCTTGACCATCTCTCCTTCATGCCGCGTCTCTTCCAGCACCGGGTCCAAGGAGGCGCCTGGCAACTGGGGCTTGCTGGACCAGGTGGCAGCCCTCAGGTGGGTCCAGGAGAACATCGAGGCCTTCGGAGGAGACCCCACTTCGGTGACCATCATGGGAGAGTCGGCCGGAGGGTTCAGTGTGGGGGTCCAGGTGGGTCAAGGTCAGCCGCCGCACGGAAGTTGCCAGGGGCCATGGAGTTGGCCAGAGAGAAGACCCAGGGACTCCTGTTCTGGGGTGCCTCTGAGCCCTTTGGTCCTCCTCTACATCCTCTTCCTCCTCCTCCGTTTCCTCACCACGTTTAGTCAAAGGGGAATCTGAAACCAAAGTGCTGCTCTGTCTCAGCAACTACAGCAAATAATGTCTTGGGACCTTAACGACCAAAACAATCCCTTGCAGCGTAATTCAAGGCCCAGTCAGTTCCATGTGCCCAGAAGAGAAACTCCTGCATGCAATACATCTGGGCACAGATCCATTGAGGGATCTCCCATCCCAAGGGATCTCTCAATGTGTCAGCTTATCCCCCAGCAATTAATCCCATGGGGTGGGAGCCACTATTGCTGAAAGACACAAAATTCCTCCTTCCAGGGGTTTAGGTATGTTTTGGAAGGAGACGTCTACCAATACAATAACAGAAACTACAAAATAGCAAAGGCAAAGATGGCCACTTTCTCTGCAAGGACACATTGTGAGCCATTGTCATCTTGTTTTGCTTTATGTCTCAGGCTTGGGAGAGGAAATCAAGGGGCTCTAAGGCACAAGCCCACCTGCCCTTCCCTTGCCCCATTTTCTGTCCTTTTCCTGGTGCAGGTTTTGTCCCCATTGTCCAGGGGCCTTTTTCAGAGAGCCATCTCAGAGAGTGGAGTGGCCCTATTAAACATCCTTGCTGTGAAGGACCTCAGAGCCATGGTCCAGGTGAGTCCATGGGCCAGGTGGATCCATGGGACAGGCGTGGCTATGGCCTAGGTATGTTCTTAACTCAGGTGTGTCCATAGTCCAGATGAGTCCATGGCCCAGGTATGTTCATAACCCAGGTGAGTCCATGGGCCAGGTGGATCCATGGGACAGGCGTAGCTATGGTCCAGGTATGTTCATAACCCAGGTGAGTCCATGATCCAGTTGAGACTACAGCCCAGGTGTGTCCATGGCCCAGGTGTGTCTATGGCTCAGGTATGTTCATAACCCAGGTGTGTCCGTAACCCAGGTGAGACCATGGCCCAGTTGAGTGAGTCAGCAACCCTTCCAGGTGGGCATCAGGCTCTTACTGCTCTCCCACAAGGAGGAGGAGGAGGTCCGTCTTGCTGCCTTTGGGACACTTGGCAGTTCCTCCCCTCTTCCTGGCAGCAGGAATTAGGGGGGGGGGCACCTTTGCTTAAGAGGCGCATTGAGAGGTGGGTTGAATATGGAGCCTGTGCTGAGGACATCATCATGGGATGGGATTTAAAAACTCAAAGTCTCCACAGATGGGCTCTGTCCCTATTAGACACAAACCCCTGATTGTGACCGACGTGGTTTGAGGTGAGAACGAACCTGAAAACTAGGGTTTCCGTGCTGAGCAGGTGTCGGGGAATGAAACGTCCTGGCATCTATGGGCTTCTGCTGTCGCTTCCCATTGTCCACCGTGGTTGTTCTTGCTGTTTTGTCTTCTTAACGCATGAAGACAGTTGCCAATGTCTCTGGCTGCGAGAACAGCAGTCCAGCTGCCCTGGTGCGTTGCTTGAGGAGCAAAACGGAGGAGGAACTGGCTGCCCTGAACATCCAGCTGTGCCAGGTGAGAAGCCGGGAGCCCAAGAAGCCCACTCTGGACCCCACTTTCCATTATTTCCTTTGAGGGCAAAAGGGGGGGGCGGGTCTGTGGAGGTCACGGAAGGCAAAAAGCCTTCAAATTTCTGCCCATTTAATGGCCCCGAAACCCTTTCTACTCCCAACTCATGGCTCCTGAGGGTCCCTGCATATTTCTGGAGACAGCCCTGCAATAATAATAATAATAACAACAAGGACAAGAACAACAACAATGCTTTATTTATATTCTGTCCCCCCAAGGGGGCTCAGGTGCACAGTACACATACATGGCAAACATTCAATGCCGTTTGGACAGACAGGACAGAACAAAACAGACAGAAAGGAGGTGTGTTGTGTTCGAAGTCAGCTTCGGTGCCTTGTAGGTTGGGCTCGGGTTCAGCCATGGGGGTGCTGATGCTCCATTCTCTAAGACAAAGAGCCATCAGGACTTCCTCCTTCCTTTTGGTCACTGGCATTTTATGGTGTCCTGAAATACCTCCCCCTAATTTAGAGGACCCAAATTTTTCTACTCACAGCTCTAAGCTGTTTTCGAACTGCTTAGCTAAACAGTGAGCTGGGCTTGACAGTCGAGTGCTCACCCTGACCCGGGCTTCGAACCGTCCACCTTTCGGTTGGTAGAGCTTATTACTGCTGGTGATTAACCAGCGATGCTACAGCCTTGCCCAGCAAATCCAATCTCTCGGCTGCCCCACCAAAGCAGTCCCTTCTTCATTGGGCTTCCAATTTGTGAATGCTTCCAAAATTCCCAGCTTCGCTTCATGGGACTGCCTTGCAATTCATTTTAGGAAGAAATCACAAGTAATATATATATATATGTTTCAACCCAACAGGTCTTTGGATCAGCCCTTGCTGTGGTTGATGGGAAGTTACTTCCAAAGGCACCGGAGGAGTTGCTGGCTGCGAAAGAGTTCAGAAAAGTACCGTATCTGATTGGCATCAATAACCACGAATACGGATGGACTCTCCCTCAGGTGAGTGGGTCATTCACAGTTTTTACATTATCCTTATGTGTTGGGCTGGGGTTCAGATCCCTTCACTTGGCAACGGAAACCCACTGAGGCCCCTGGGCAAGTCACACTCTCCCAGCCCCGGAGGGGGGCAAGAACAAGACTCCTCTGAACAAACCGTGCTGAGAAAACCCTGGGATAGAATCATAGAGTTGGAAGAGACCATGTGAGCCATCTAGTCCAACCCCGTACCATGCAGGGAAACCACCTTAAGGCCTCCATAGACCAGAAAGGACTCAAAAGCACACAGACAACAATGATCTGAGGTGCTGATCACACAACCTGGTTCTACCGTAATGGTAGTGCATGTTGGAGAGTGTTCCCTGGTCAAAGTGGCCCCTGGTCAAAAAAAGGTTGGGAACCACTGATCTAAAGGCTGAGGCAAATTCTGCCTTTGCTTCAGCCTTATCGCGCCGCATCATGGCCCTCCTGCCACTGAGTTGCAGAGTCACTGGGAATGGAGTTGTTTTGCCTTGGAAATAGTCCTTTTCCCACGACGGTTCAGTGGCCACTGAGCGTGAATGTCTCCTTCCATTTTATTATGGAAACAGGCTCAGGTAACGATAATATTATATATATAGTTATACACTATTTTAAGTCTTTATCAACCAATCGTGTGTTGATAAATTGCCTCCTTCTCCTCCCGTTGCCGCTTGGGCTCCTTTACTCTCCCTTCGGCTTCTCCTTCCTCCCTTCCTTAGGCTGTAAATTGTAATTTTTTATTATTTGTAATCATCTTTTAGAGTTTATTGAAAAACCGCAAAACAGCAAATCCACAAAAAGTGATCCGTGAAGTAGTGAGGGAACTATATTTATATATACTATTCGTTTGTAGGAGCAAGTTTTAGAAAAAAACACTGAAGGAAATGACACCAAATTTGGCCACAAAACACATACTAATCCAAAGTATGTCTTTTACTCAAAAAAAAAAACAAAACCCTTAAAATATCAAGCAACCACTGGCCCATCAGATTGTGGCCAAAACCTGGGAAGGTTCTGGAAAAGATTGTGAATCAATTAAACCCCGCAAAACCATCCTATATCTATTTTTCACTTTCCCCCCTCCCTTTGCGGCCCAAATGGTATGCTCCCCTCTTTTCCCTTCACTTAGGGTTCACTTAGGCCTCTTTCACACTGCCTATAAAATACAGATCATCTGATTTGAACTGGATTATATGGCAGTGTAGACTCTAAGCCCTTCCACGCAGCTATATAACCCAGAATGCCAAGGCAGATAATCCAAAATTATCTTGAGTCCACACGGCCATATAATCCAGTTCAGAGTGGATTTTATACAGCTGTGTAGAAGGGGCCTCATACAATCCAGTTTTAAGCAGGTAACAGCTGCTCAGTTGCCTAGTCATCTCCGACTCTTGGTGACCTCATGGACCAGTCCACGCCAGAGCTCCCTGTCGGCCGTCACCGCCCCCAGTTCCTTCAAGGTCGAGCCAGTCACTTCAAGGATACCTTCCATCCATCTCGCCCTTGGTCGGCCTTTCTTCCTTTTTCCTTCCATTCCAAGTAAAACAAGCAGTCAAAGAAGAAGAACATGCCCTGGCAGAATATGTAAAGCAAAGTGAAGAACCTGCTTTGATTGACGTCAAAAATCAGAAACTCCTCAAAGCACAGCAGACAAAAAACCAGTACAAGAAAACCGCACTACAAACTAGAGCTGACAGATGGCACAACAAAACATTGCATGGAAAGTTCCTTGACAAAACTGAAGGAAAAGCTGAATAAGGAGAAGACCTGGCTATGGCTCACAAATGGGACCCTGAAGAAGGAGACAGAAGGCCTGATCCTGGCAGCCCAGGAGCAAGACATCAGGACAAAGGCAATTAATAATAATAATAATAATAATAATAATAATAATAGAAGACCTGGCTCTGGCTCACGAATGGGACCCTGAAGAAGGAGACAGAAGGCCTGATCCTTGCAGCCCAGGAGCAAGCCATCAGGACAAAGGCCATTAATAATAATAATAATAATAATAATAATAATAATAATAATAATAACCCTAACTGGGTGCCGTGCCAAAAGATCTCAGCCGGCATTTGGAAACAATAGACATTGACAAAATTACGATCTGCCAACTGCAAAAGGCCACCTTACTGGGATCTGCACGCATCATCCGAAAATACATCACACAGTCCTAGACACTTGGGAAGTGTTCGACTTGTGATTTTGTGATACGAAATCCAGCACGTCTATCTTGTTTGCTGTGTCATACAATAATAATAATAATAATAATAATAATAATAATAATAATAATAGAAGACCTGGCTGTGGCTCACGAATGGGACCCTGAAGAAGGAGACAGAAGGCCTGATCCTGGCAGCCCAGGAGCAAGACATCAGCACAAAGGCAATTAATAATAATAATAATAATAATAATAATAATAATAATAATAGAAGACCTGGCTGTGGCTCACGAATGGGACCCTGAAGAAGGAGACAGAAGGCCTGATCCTGGCAGCCCAGGAGCAAGCCATCAGGACAAAGGCAATTAATAATAATAATAATAATAATAATAATAATAATAATAATAATAATAATAGAAGACCTGGCTGTGGCTCACGAATGGGACCCTGAAGAAGGAGACAGAAGGCCTGATCCTGGCAGCCCAGGAGCAAGCCATCAGGACAAAGGCAATTAATAATAATAATAATAATAATAATAATAATAATAATAATAATAATAGAAGACCTGGCTGTGGCTCACGAATGGGACCCTGAAGAAGGAGACAGAAGGCCTGATCCTTGCAGCCCAGGAGCAAGCCATCAGGACAAAGGCAATTAATAATAATAATAATAATAATAATAATAATAATAATAATAATAGAAGACCTGGCTGTGGCTCACGAATGGGACCCTGAAGAAGGAGACAGAAGGCCTGATCCTTGCAGCCCAGGAGCAAGACATCAGGACAAAGGCAATTAATAATAATAATAATAATAATAATAATAATAATAATAGAAGACCTGGCTGTGGCTCACGAATGGGACCCTGAAGAAGGAGACAGAAGGCCTGATCCTGGCAGCCCAGGAGCAAGACATCAGGACAAAGGCAATTAAGGACAAGATCGAAAAATCAGCTGATGACCCAAAATGCAGACTTTGCAAGGAAGCTGACGAAACCATTGATCATATCCTCAGCTGCTGTAAAAAAATCGCACAGACAGACTACAGACAGAAGCACAACCATGTGACCCAAATGATCCATTGGAACTTATGCCTCAAGTACCACCTGCTAGCAGTAAAGAACTGGTGGGATCACAAACCTGCAAAAGTATTGGAAAATGAGCAGGCAAAGATACTGTGGGACTTTCGAATTCAGACTGACAAAGTTCTGGAACACAACACACCAGACATCACAGTTGTGGAAAAGAAAAAGGTTTGGATCATTGATGTTGCCATCCCAGGTAACAGTCGCATTGACGAAAAACAACAGGAAAAACTCAGCTGCTATCAGGACCTCAAGATTGAACTTCAAAGACTCTGGCAGAAACCAGTGCAGGAGGTCCCGGTGGTGATGGGCACACTGAGTGCCGTGCCAAAAGATCTCAGCCGGCATTTGGAAACAATAGACATTGACAAAATTACGATCTGCCAACTGCAAAAGGCCACCCTACTGGGATGTGCGCGCTGCTGCTCAGTTATTTAGTCGTCTCCAACTCTTCGTGACCACATGGACCAGTCCACGCCAGAGCTCCCTGTTGGCCGTCACTGCCCCCAGTTCCTTCAAGGTCAACCCAGTCACTTCAAGGATACCGTCCATCCATCTCGCCCTTGGTCGGCCTCTCTTCCTTCTTCCTTCCACTTTCCCCAGCATCACTCTCTTCTCCAAGCTTTCCTGTCTCCTCGTGATGTGGCCAAAATACTTCAGCTTTGCCTCTCATCTCCTTCCCTCCAGTGAGCAGCCATTGGGCATCATTTCCTGGAGGATGGACTGGGTGGATCTTCTTGCCAAGGTCCAAGGCACGCTCAGGATTTTCCTCCAGCACCAGAGTTCAAAAGCATCTATCTTCCTTCCTTCTCTCAGCCTTCCTTCTGGTCCAGCTCTCGCATCCATAAGTTACTACAGGGAATACCATTGCTTTGACTATGCGGACCTTCATTGCCAGTGTGATGTCTCTACTCTTCACTATTTTGTCAAAGTTGGCCATTGCTCTCCTCCCAAGAAGGAAACGTCTTCTGATTTCCTGGCTGCAGTGATCTTTGCACCTAGAAATATAAAGTCTGTCACAGCCTCCACGTTTTCTCCCTCTATTTGCCAGTTATCGATCGGTCTGGTTGCCATAATCTTGGTTTTCTTGATGTTTAACTGCAGCCCGGCTTTTGCACTTTCTTCTTCCATCTTGGTGATAAGGCTCCTTGGCTCCTCTTCGCTCTCAGCTTTCATCGAAGTAGTATCATCTGCATACCTAAGGTTGTTAATGTTTCTTCCAACAATTTTAACTCGACCTTAGAATCGTCAAGCCCCACATGTCGCATGATGTGTTCTGCGTACAAGTTGAATAGGGAGGGTGAGAGGATGCAGCCCTGATGTCCGCACTCCTTTCCCGATCTTGAACCAGTCTGTTCTTCCGTGACCTGTTCTGACTGTGGCTACTTGGTCTTTATACAGATTTCTCAGGAGACAGACAAGGGGACTTGGTCTCCCCAGACCACCAAGAACATGCCACAGTTTATTATGATCCACACAGTCGAAGGCTTTAGAATAGTCAATAAAGCAGAAGTAGATGTTTTTCTGAAGCTCCCTGGCTTCCTCCATTATCCAGCAGATATTGGCAATTTGGTCTCTGGTTCCTCTGCCTTTTCTGAACCCAGCTTGGACATCTGGCAACTCTCGCTCCATGTCTTGCTGGAGTCTGCCTTGCAGGATCTTGAGCATTACCTTACTGGTATGGGAAATAAGGGCCACTGTATGGAAGTTTGAGCATTCTTTAGCGTTTCCCTTTTTTGGTATGGGGATATAAATTGATTTTTTACAATCTGATGGCCAATCTTGTGTTTTCCATATTTGCTGGCATATGGCATACATCACCTTGACAGCATCCCCTTCCAAGATTTTAAACAACTCAGCTGGGATCCTGTCGTCTCCTGCTGCCTTGTTATTAGCAATGCTTCTTAAGGCCCATTTGACCTCAGATAACATAAGATTATAAATATATAATAAGTACTGTGGTGTAATATACAGATCAACATAATCTCTAAAATCAGGACAGTAAATAAAGAACAACACTCTGAAAACAGGGAATTCCAGACAGGAAACAACCAGAGCCAGCCAACACCTCCCAAAGGATTCCCCCAGGGGGGAGGCAGCCAGGCTTTGAAGCTGCAAGGCCATTAAATGCTAATCAAGGTGACTAATTTCAGCATTCATACTTGCCTCCAATAGACAACTTTCTCCCACCCTGGACATTATTCCACAGGTATATAAACCCCACTTGCCTGCCTGTTTCCTGCATAGGGGAATCCTCTGTTGGCCACCTTGAATAGCACTGAACAGCCTTGCAGCTTCAAACCCAGGCTGCTTCCTTCCTAGGGGATCCTCTGTTGGCCACCTTGAATAGCACTGAACAGCCTTGCAGCTTCAAACCCAGGCTGCTTCCTTCCTAGGGGATCCTCTGTTGGCCACCTTGAATAGCACTGAACAGCCTTGCAGCTTCAAACCCAGGCTGCTTCCTTCCTAGGGGATCCTCTGCTGGCCACCTTGAATAGCACTGAACAGCCTTGCAGCTTCAAACCCAGGCTGCTTCCTTCCTAGGGGATCCTCTGTTGGCCACCTTGAATAGCACTGAACAGCCTTGCAGCTTCAAACCCAGGCTGCTTCCTTCCTAGGGGATCCTCTGTTGGCCACCTTGAATAGCACTGAACAGCCTTGCAGCTTCAAACCCAGGCTGCTTCCTTCCTAGGGGATCCTCTGTTGGCCACCTTGAATAGCACTGAACAGCCTTGCAGCTTCAAACCCAGGCTGCTTCCTTCCTAGGGGATCCTCTGTTGGCCACCTTGAATAGCACTGAACAGCCTTGCAGCTTCAAACCCAGGCTGCTTCCTTCCTAGGGGATCCTCTGTTGGCCACCTTGAATAGCACTGAACAGCCTTGCAGCTTCAAACCCAGGCTGCTTCCTTCCTAGGGGATCCTCTGTTGGCCACCTTGAATAGCACTGAACAGCCTTGCAGCTTCAAACCCAGGCTGCTTCCTTCCTAGGGGATCCTCTGTTGGCCACCTTGAATAGCACTGAACAGCCTTGCAGCTTCAAACCCAGGCTGCTTCCTTCCTAGGGGATCCTCTGTTGGCCACCTTGAATAGCACTGAACAGCCTTGCAGCTTCAAACCCAGGCTGCTTCCTTCCTAGGGGATCCTCTGTTGGCCACCTTGAATAGCACTGAACAGCCTTGCAGCTTCAAACCCAGGCTGCTTCCTTCCTAGGGGATCCTCTGTTGGCCACCTTGAATAGCACTGAACAGCCTTGCAGCTTCAAACCCAGGCTGCTTCTCATTACTTTATTTTGCATGCAACCAGACTATGCCACAGCAACATGTGGCTGGGCATGGCAACTAAACTCAATAATAAACTTCATTTGTACCCACCCACCATCTCCCAAAGGGACTCAGGGTGGCTCACAAAGCACTCAAAGGTGAAAACACACGAAATACACACGGTGTAAAAACAATAACATAAAACAATAAACAACCAACATAAATCACCACAACTTCACAATGCCCCCTGGGACCCCACGATGCCTGGGTTACGTCTTTCGTAGTGCTGTTTATAAGAAACAGTCATGGCTTCCTTTCGTATGTTTTATGAATGCTCCCATTAAAAAATGCATAAGGATGTGAATGAACTATAACTCCTAACATTGTGAGTCAGTGCCCTATAAGCTGCAAAGCAGTATTCCAAGTTGGTCGGTTCTGTTTGCCAAGTTTGGTCCAGATCCGTCATTGCCGGGAGTCACAGGGTTCTCTGGAACTGGGAGCCATATTGGAAATCACACACAAACATAGATACATAACTAAACACATAGAGACACATCAACATGTTCTCACTTTTAATGTACATTATAGTCTCACTTATCCAACGTAAACGGGCCGGCAGAACGTTGGATAAGCGAATATGTTGGATAATGAGGGATTAAGGAAAAGCCTATTAAACATCAAATTAGGTTATGATTTTACAAATTAAGCACGTTAAACAACAAATTTGACAGAAAAAGTCGTTCAATGCACAGTAATGCTATGTAGTAATTACTGTATTTATGTATTTAGCACCAAAATATCACGATGTATTGAAAACATTGACTGCAAAAATGCGTTGGATAATCCAGAACGTTGGATAAGCGAGTCTTGGATAAGTGAGACGCTACTGTATATATAGATGAGTTCATGGTGGTCAAGAGTGGCCCCAGCAGATTGGAAGCAGGCAAATGCGTTCGGCAACCACTGGCCCATCAGATTGAGGCCAAAACCAGGAAGGTTCTGGAAAAGATTGTGAATCAATCCCTCGGTGGATGCTTAGGAAAAGCTGACTAGGAAGCCAGTGCAGGAGTGCAGGAAGCGTGATGTGTAAATTCACCCCGCCAGAGACCCATCTGACCGGCGGGAGCTCTCTGGGTTTGAGGCAGGGCCCCCGCTTATGAAGTGGATCCGAAAGGCATTGCGTGGAGGATTTCAGTTCCCAACGGAATATCGCATTTTCTCTCTCAGTCAGGTTTATTCGTTTCCATCACGGAGGTCATGGACCGGCAGGCGGTGACAGCTGCCTTCCAGGAATCGGCCCCCGTCCTGGTAAGAGGGCGCTTGTACCCTTCTCCTGGATGTAGGAATCATCAATCCCAGAGCGGGATAAGGAAGGGAGGGCGAGGTGGGAGATCTCCCTGAGAAGAGGGCGGTGGGCCCTGTCCCTGTCTGCAGCCGAGGCAACGGGGTCCCTGCACCTGCCCTTGGCACCAGGAGGCCCTTGGGAGCCCCTTGGGACACCCAGCGTGTGACGCCCGGCAGCGGAGAAGGGCAGTCCCTCCCGGAGGGCGCACGGAGGGCACCCAGCCTGGAAGGAGGGCACGGGCCTCCCCTCCCTCCTGCAGCCAATGCGTCAAGGGAACCCTGGGCAGGAGGGCAAAGCAGCCCCCCAGGCAGAATTGCGCCAAAGGGAGGCGCTCCCGTTTGAGGGTGCAGCGGGGACCCGTTCTGATGCCAAATGCTTCGGAAACAATTTCAGAAGCGCTGTATGAGGTATCCTGTAAAGCTCTCCAGAGTGACAAAGTGTTGTTTATCCATGGGAGAGGCTTTTCCAACTGTTACAATGGCAGGGATGTTCCTTTGTTCTCACATTATGGGAAGCAATGAGCATCTCTTGACAGCCTTGGAAACATCCCCCCAGGAAAGACAGCAGTCCAGGTTTCGGGGCTGAACAGACCAGTGTCCTCCTCCCGTGGCCCTTCCAGGGTTGGGGGCCCTTCCTGCCCCGCTCCCGCTCCCAAGTTCCTCCTCTCCGTCTCTCCTGGGGTGAAGGACGGAGACCTCTCCCTGGTCCTCTTCTCCGGGGGTCCTATTGCTGTGCCCCACACTGGCTGACCCCGGGGAAGCCTTTTCCCTTCCCGGGCTTTGTACCAACTCAAGCCCACTCCTCTCCCAAAGAATGATGGCTCCAGTCAGAGCCAACCCAATGTAAGCTCTTGCTTGTGGCGCATTGTCCCCGGGGGCGAGAAGAGCTAGGGCTCATTTGAGGCCTTCCTCGTTTGGTGAGGAGGGAGCCAATGGTCCCCCCCGCCACTACCGCCGCTGCCAAAGGTATGTGTGGGGCCTTGGGGGGGGCGCAATTTCGGGGGGGGGACGTGGCCACTAGGTTCGCCTACAAGGCGAAATTACCTAGGGCCGCTACTGGCTCCAGTGAGCACTCCCTTAAGCTGGCTCCCAAACAGGTTCCTGAGCCAGACTTGCTCACTGGCCTGCTGCTATGAGGACAGCTTCTGCTCCTCATTGTGCCTGGCAATGGGAGGCCAAAGGTGAAAGGGGTGAGGGACGGGGCCCGTGGGGTGGCTGGTGAGGCCTCCTCTTCTCTCTCTTCCCATAGAATATCCCAGTGGAGGCCACGCAGAGGGCTCTGAAGGAGTATGTGGGGGAGACGGAAGACCCCCGGGAACTACGGGCTCAGTTTCTGGATTACATGGGGGACGTCATGTTTCTCCTTCCTTCTGTTCGGACAGCTAGAGCTCATAGAGGTGAATTCGCACACAGAGCACATTGTTCTGCTGTGGCATTTGATGTTTGGGAGGGAATCTATCAGGCCGCATTGGGGGAGGGGCAAGGGCTGTGAGGAAATAGGTGCTTGAACTCCCTGAATGCCCTACAAAGGCGGTCCCCAAGGACCTGATCCCATTGGACCCCAAGGGGCAGAGAAGGTGCCTGGGGCCAGGCCTTGTGCCTCTGAGGACGTGGGACATCCCTCTCTGGGACGGGATCTCATCCAGGGATCAGGTCAAAGTAAGCTTCCACCTGTTTGTTTATGTGGTTTCTTCATAACTCCAGACAATGACTTCCCCTCTCTTTCTTTCTTTTAAAATTAGACTCTGGTGCCCCCGTCTACTTTTACCAATTCCAGCATCCCCCTTCCATCTTCAGAGACACAAGGCCGGTGTATGTCAAGGCCGACCACGTAGACCAAGTCATCTTCGTGTCGGGAACACCGCTCTTACGTAGCAAGGATTCCCCGCTTGGTGAGGCCGTGGCAAGGGAACGAGTGCCTTTGGGGTGGGAGCAGAGGTGGGAAGGTTTAGGGGTCTCTCTTCCGTGGTCAGCTTGAGAGGAGGCAACTAAACTGAATCACTGCTCAATTTCATGAAGGAACATTCAAGGATTGATAAGACATCAGCAAGCACAGTCTATGCAACGGGTCCCTTGACCAAGTCATTGGGCACAGGGGCTTCCAGCAGCCCCTTGATTGCCAAGGCCCCCCAAAGACTGGGGCTGAGTGCCTTGGGCCCCGCAGAGCCCAAGGGGCCCCTCCTGCCCTGCTCCAGAGCGGCCAGTGCCAAGGCCGGCCAGGCTGACCCTGTGCCCCACTGGCCCTGAACGGGGGCAAGCTCCTCTCCTGTTTCCTCCCCCAATCTGTGGGTCTCCCTTGGTCCCTCCCTTGGGCCCAGGTGAAGCGGGCACGGAGTGTCTGAGGGCGCCTTCCTTCTGGCCTTTGCAGGGGAATACACGGAGGAGGAGAAGCGGCTCAGCAAGACGATGATGAGATACTGGGCGAACTTTGCCCGCAGCGGGTGAGACTCCCTCTTGGCTCAAGGCTTCCGCTGTGATGTTGTGATTAGAGATGTGCGCGGTATTTGCCTCATTTTCATGTTTCTGTTTCGTATCGTCCATTCGGACGGCATAAAACAGAAAGACCCCCAGTGAAACAAAAACTTTGCCCGCAGTGGGTGAGGCTCCCTCTTGACTCGATGCTTCTGCTGTAATGTTGTGATTAGAGATGTGCACAGTATTTGTCTCATTTGTTTCATTCATGTTTCTGTTTCGTATCATCCATTCGGACGGCACCAAACAGAAAGACCTCCAATGAAACAAAAACATTTCCCGCAGCGGGTGAGGCTCCCTCTTGGCTCGATGCTTCTGCTCTGATGTTGTGATTACAGATGTGCACAGTATTTGTCTCATTTGTTTCATTCGTGTTTCTGTTTCGTATCGTCCATTCGGACGGCACCAAACAGAAAGACCTCCAACGAAACAAAAACTTTGCCCGCAGCGGGTGAGGCTCCCTCTTGGCTCGATGCTTCTGCTCTGATGTTGTGATTACAGATGTGCACAGTATTTGTCTCATTTGTTTCATTCGTGTTTCTGTTTCGTATCGTCCATTCGGACGGCACCAAACAGAAAGACCTCCAACGAAACAAAAACTTTGCCCGCAGCGGGTGAGGCTCCCTCTTGGCTCGATGCTTCTGCTCTGATGTTGTGATTACAGATGTGCACAGTATTTGTCTCATTTGTTTCATTCGTGTTTCTGTTTCGTATCGTCCATTCGGACGGCACCAAACAGAAAGACCTCCAACGAAACAAAAACTTTGCCCGCAGTGGGTGAGGCTCCCTCTTGGCTCAAGGCTTCCGCTGTGATGTTGTGATTAGAGATGTGCACAGTATTTGTCTCATTTGTTTCATTCGTGTTTCTGTTTCGTATCGTCCATTCGGACGGCACCAAACAGAAAGACCTCCAACGAAACAAAAACTTTGCCCGCAGCGGGTGAGGCTCCCTCTTGGCTCGATGCTTCTGCTCTGATGTTGTGATTACAGATGTGCACAGTATTTGTCTCATTTGTTTCATTCGTGTTTCTGTTTCGTATCGTCCATTCGGACGGCACCAAACAGAAAGACCTCCAACGAAACAAAAACTTTGTCCGCAGTGGGTGAGGCTCCCTCCTGGCTCGATGCTTCTGCTCTGATGTTGTGATTACAGATGTGCACAGTATTTGTCTCATTTGTTTCATTCGTGTTTCTGTTTCGTATCGTCCATTCGGACGGCACCAAACAGAAAGACCTCCAACGAAACAAAAACTTTGCCCGCAGTGGGTGAGGCTCCCTCTTGGCTCGATGCTTCTGCTGTGATGTTGTGATTAGAGATGTGCACAGTATTTGTCTCATTTGTTTCATTCGTGTTTCTGTTTCGTATCGTCCATTCGGACGGCACCAAACAGAAAGACCTCCAACGAAACAAAAACTTTGCCCGCAGTGGGTGAGGCTCCCTCTTGGCTCAAGGCTTCCGCTGTGATGTTGTGATTAGAGATGTGCACAGTATTTGTCTCATTTGTTTCATTCGTGTTTCTGTTTCGTATCGTCCATTCGGACGGCACCAAACAGAAAGACCTCCAACGAAACAAAAACTTTGCCCGCAGTGGGTGAGGCTCCCTCTTGGCTCGATGCTTCTGCTGTGATGTTGTGATTAGAGATGTGCACAGTATTTGTCTCATTTGTTTCATTCGTGTTTCTGTTTCGTATCGTCCATTCGGACGGCACCAAACAGAAAGACCTCCAACGAAACAAAAACTTTGCCCGCAGTGGGTGAGGCTCCCTCTTGGCTCGATGCTTCTGCTGTGATGTTGTGATTAGAGATGTGCACAGTATTTGTCTCATTTGTTTCATTCATGTTTCTGTTTCGTATTGTCCATTTGGACGGCACCAAACAGAAAGACCTCCAATGAAACTAACAAAATGAAGTTCAACAGGGACAAATGCAAGATACTTCACTTCGGCAGAAAAAATGGAAATCAAAGATACAGAATGGGGGACGATGCCTGGCTTGACAGCAGTGTGTGCGAAAAAGACCTTGGAGTCCTCGTGGACAACAAGTTAAACATGAGCCAACAATGTGATGCGGCTGCTAAAAAAGCCAATGGGATTCTGGCCTCATCAATAGGGGAATAGCTTCTAGATCCAGGGAAGTCATGCTCCCCCTTATTCTATTCTGCCTTGGTCAGACCACACCTGGAATACTGTGTCCAATTTTGGGCACCACAGTTGAAGGGAGATGTTGACAAGCTGGAAAGCGTCCAGAGGAGGGCGACTAAAATGATCAAGGGTCTGGAGAACAAGCCCTATGAGGAGCGGCTTAAAGAGCTGGGCATGTTTAATCTGCAGAAGAGAAGGCTGAGAGGAGACATGATAGCCATGTACAAATATGTGAAGGGAAGTCATAGGGAAGAGGGAGCAAGCTTGTTTTCTGCTGCCCTGCAGACTAGGACACGGAACAAGGGCTTCAAACTACAGGAAAGGAAGGAGATTCCACCTGAACATCAGGAAGAACTTCCTCACTGTGAGAGCTGTTCGACAGTGGAACTCTCTCCCCGGGGCCGTGGTGGAGGCTCCTTCCTTGGAGGCTTTTAAGCAGAGGCTGGATGGCCATCTGTCGGGGGTGCTTTGAATGCGATTTCCTGCTTCTTAGCAGGGGGTTGGACTAGATGGCCCATGTGGTCTCTTCCAACTCTACTATTCTATGATTCTATGATTCTATGAAACAAAAACATTTCCCGCAGTGGGTGAGGCTCCCTCTTGGCTCGATGCTTCTGCTGTGATGTTGTGATTAGAGATGTGCACAGTATTTGTCTCATTTGTTTCATTCGTGTTTCTGTTTCGTATTGTGCATTCGGATGGCACCAAACAGAAATACCTCCAACGAAACAAAAACTTTGCCCGCAGTGGGTGAGGCTCCCTCTTGACTCGATGCTTCTGCTGTGATGTTGTGATTAGAGATGTGCACAGTATTTGTCTCATTTGTTTCATTCATGTTTCTGTTTCGTATTGTCCATTCGGACGGCACCAAACAGAAAGACCTCCAATGAAACAAAAACATTTCCCGCAGCGGGTGAGGCTCCCTCTTGGCTCGATGCTTCTGCTCTGATGTTGTGATTACAGATGTGCACAGTATTTGTCTCATTTGTTTCATTCGTGTTTCTGTTTCGTATCGTCCATTCGGACGGCACCAAACAGAAAGACCTCCAACGAAACAAAAACTTTGCCCGCAGCGGGTGAGGCTCCCTCTTGGCTCGATGCTTCTGCTGTGATGTTGTGATTAGAGATGTGCACAGTATTTGTCTCATTTGTTTCATTCATGTTTCTGTTTCGTATTGTCCATTTGGACGGCACCAAACAGAAAGACCTCCAATGAAACTAACAAAATGAAGTTCAACAGGGACAAATGCAAGATACTTCACTTCGGCAGAAAAAATGGAAATCAAAGATACAGAATGGGGGACGATGCCTGGCTTGACAGCAGTGTGTGCGAAAAAGACCTTGGAGTCCTCGTGGACAACAAGTTAAACATGAGCCAACAATGTGATGCGGCTGCTAAAAAAGCCAATGGGATTCTGGCCTCATCAATAGGGGAATAGCTTCTAGATCCAGGGAAGTCATGCTCCCCCTTATTCTATTCTGCCTTGGTCAGACCACACCTGGAATACTGTGTCCAATTTTGGGCACCACAGTTGAAGGGAGATGTTGACAAGCTGGAAAGCGTCCAGAGGAGGGCGACTAAAATGATCAAGGGTCTGGAGAACAAGCCCTATGAGGAGCGGCTTAAAGAGCTGGGCATGTTTAGCCTGCAGAAGAGAAGGCTGAGAGGAGACATGATAGCCATGTACAAATATGTGAAGGGAAGTCATAGGGAAGAGGGAGCAAGCTTGTTTTCTGCTGCCCTGCAGACTAGGACACGGAACAATGGCTTCAAACTACAGGAAAGGAGATTCCACCTGAACATCAGGAAGAACTTCCTCACTGTGAGAAGGGCTGTTCGACAGTGGAACTCTCTCCCCGGGGCCGTGGTGGAGGCTCCTTCCTTGGAGGCTTTTAAGCAGAGGCTGGATGGCCATCTGTCGGGGGTGCTTTGAATGCGATTTCCTGCTTCTTAGCAGGGGGTTGGACTAGATGGCCCATGTGGTCTCTTCCAACTCTACTATTCTATGATTCTATGATTCTATGAAACAAAAACATTTCCCGCAGTGGGTGAGGCTCCCTCTTGGCTCGATGCTTCTGCTGTGATGTTGTGATTAGAGATGTGCACAGTATTTGTCTCATTTGTTTCATTCGTGTTTCTGTTTCGTATTGTGCATTCGGATGGCACCAAACAGAAATACCTCCAACGAAACAAAAACTTTGCCCGCAGTGGGTGAGGCTCCCTCTTGACTCGATGCTTCTGCTGTGATGTTGTGATTAGAGATGTGCACAGTATTTGTCTCATTTGTTTCATTCATGTTTCTGTTTCGTATTGTCCATTCGGACGGCACCAAACAGAAAGATCTCCAACGAAACAAAAACTTTGCCCGCAGCGGGTGAGGCTCCCTCTTGACTCGATGCTTCTGCTGTGATTCGCAAAGTTGTGCAAGGCCTCACCTCTTCCTTCCTCCGGTGCTTCCAGGAACCCAAACGGCCGAGGGCAGGTGAAGTGGCCCCGGTACGACCAGAAGGAGGGCTACCTGGAATTGGACCTGGAGCCAAGAGGAGCCCAGAAGCTGAAGCAGGACAAAGTCGACTTCTGGCTGAAGACCCTGCCTGAGCAGATGAGGGAGGAAACGACGAGAGGGAAAGACACACCAAGAGCTGTATGAAAGGAGAGGTGGCCACAGAGGAGAGCAGGGCACCTCCAGGGAGGAGGAAGCAGCTTCAGGAGCAGAGCAGTTGAGTTGCCTCTCCGTCTCAAGAAAGCAGAGCCTGGTGAATGTCATGGGGAAATCATTGGGGCCTTAGAATCCTAGAGTTGGAAGAGATCTAGTTGGCCATCTAGTCCAACCCCATTCTGGCAAGAGGCAGGGAAATTGCCTTCAAAGCACCCCTGACAGATGTCCATCCAGCCTTTGCTTATAAGAAGGGGCCTCCCTCCACCACACTCCCTCCAGGGCAGAGGAGAGAGTTCCACTGGTGAACAGCTCTCTCTCACTCACACACAGTCCGGAAGTTCTTCCTCATGTTCACGGAGGACTTCATCGCATTAAGGCAAAACTACAGGAAAGGAGATTCCACCTGAACATCAGGAAGAACTTCCTCACTGTGAGGGCTGTTCGGCAGTGGAACTCTCTCCCCCGGACAGTGGTGGAGGCTTCTTTTTAATAATAATAATAATAATAATAATAATAATAATAATAATAATAATAATAATAATAATTTTATTTATATCCCGCCTCCATCTCCCCGAAGGGGACTCGGGGCGGCTCACAACAAAATCAAAATACAAGCAATGATAAAATATGAAACATCAAAGGACAACAACAGAAACCAATAATAAAATATACACAATAGGCAAAAAAACACAACACAGAATTAAAACATCAAATTAAAAACAATGAGGTTGCAATAGTGGGTAAGCAAGGTGCACATTATGAGTAACAAATTCGTAAATAGATAAAGTGCAATAGAATAATTTAAGGTCACATTAGGTAGGGAGGAGTCCTGAATAATATCAAGCAATCAGGAATCAGGAGAAGAGCAACCAGTGCAAAAGGTCGAGGAGCATAACAATTGTGATGGAAAAAGGCGATCTTAACCAAAGGCCTGGGTGAAAAGCCAAGCTTTCAGACTCTTCCGAAACGCCATCAAGGTAGGAGCTTGCCCGATCTGAGCGAATTTGTCTACAAAATGGTGCGCGAACTCGCTGCACCGAGTTGCCGCGTCCTCGGGTGCCTCCCCACCCTCAGGAGGGTGGAGGAGCTCCCCGAGGACATGGAACAACTCCAATGGTCTATTAGTTGCAGACACTATGCGGGCAGTTGTGAAGGTCTTCCTGGCTGCTTCTTTGGAGGCTTTTAAGCAGAGGCTGGATGGCCATCTGTCGGGGGTGCTTTGAATGAGATTTTCCTGCTTCTTGCAGGGGGTTGGACTGGATGGCCCGTGAGGTCTCTTCCAACTCTAGGATTCTAGGATTCTATGATTCTAATTAAATGGATTAAAATGTTTTCCTGAGTAGAGCTCCATCTTCTTATGAAACGGAAGACTTGCTCACCCTCATCTCACTTCCATGCAACTCAGTATGGATCAGCATTCTCTGAGTTAATTTCTCATCACATTATAGTCCTGAGACCCCACCACCTATCCCCGCACATTATTTGTTGAAAGAAATCCTCCTCTCTATGAAAACTCAGCCTCCCTCCACACTAACGGGAGATCTGAGAAATTTCTGAGCATGCTCAGTTTGTCCCTTTGGGATGCTGATGAGAAGAGGGGAGGGAGGGAGGAAGAGGGATTAGGTATTTCCGTGTTACTTCTGGCTTGGGGAAAGGGGACAAACTCTGCAACTTAGCTCCATGTGCTCTGGGAACAAAAGTCATATACATGTATAATACTTTCATAATCATATACAAACAAATTACTAGGGGATGCTTGCATCATTGCAGAATTGCAGCCAGGCTTTGAGGTTGCAAGGCTATTCAATGCTGATCAAGGTAGCCAATGGCACTATTTCCACTTGCCTCTGATACGAGGGACCCCCCATCTACACTGCCATATAAACCATGCAATAAGTGAGGGAACACTGTATACAATATATTATTAGCATAGCACAAGATGAGTATTAGGGGAAAACCTTGACCGTTACCTATTGCAATATTATTATGCATTATTATATGTATATAGAATATATCATATTATTAGCATAGCACAAGATGAGTATTAGAGGGAAACCTTGACCGTTACCTATTACAATATTATTATGCATTATTATATGTATATAGAATATATCATATTATTAGCATAGCACAAGATGAGTATTAGGCAAACACCTTGACCTTTTACCCATTACAATATTATTATATGTATATACCCAAAGCAAGATTTTTGGTAGAATTAAAACAGTCTCCTGATACGATAAAGTTGGATGCCCAAGTCGGCGGATCCTCTGGATTAAGGGTGGTGCTGCTGAACGCCAGGTCTATCAATGGAAAATCGGCTATTATCCAGGATTTGATCCTGGATGAAAAAGCAGACCTGGTGTGCAAAACGGAGACCTGGTTGGACGAAGCGGGGGGGGGGGGGGGTTAATCTCACCCAGCTCTGTCCTCCCGGGTACTCCGTGCAGCACCAGCCAAGATCTGGAGGACGGGGAGGCGGGGTCGAAGTGGTCTATAAGGATTCCATCCCCCTGACCAGGTGTCCTATCCCACAGCCAACCTCATTCGAATGTCTCTACCTGAGAGTGAGTGGCCGGCACAGGTTAGGGATTCTGTTAGTGTACCGTCCACCCCGCTGCACTACAGTCTCCCTGCCTGAGCTACCGGGGGTGGTCTCGGGTCTGGCGTTGGAGTCCCAGCGCCTTTTGGTGCTGGGTGACTTCAATGTCCATGCGGAGGCCACCCTTTCAGGAGCGGCTCAGGACTTCATGGCCACCATGGCAGCCATGGGGCTGTCCCAAGTGGTATCTGGCCCCACACACAGTGCAGGACATACCTTGGACTTGGTTTTCTGTCAGGGATGGGAAGGTGATGGAGGTGTGGAGGAGCTGACCATCGCTCCCTTGCCATGGACCGACCATTACCTGCTCAGGTTTAGACTGGCTGCGCCCTCCAACCTCTGCAGGGGTGGAGGACCTATTAAAATGGTCCGCCCCAGGAGGCTTATGGATCCTGATGGATTCCTGACGGCTCTTGGGGAGTTTCCCGCCACTTCGGCTGGCGATTCTGCCGATGTCCTGGTTTCTCTCTGGAATAGGGAGTTAACCAGGGCAATTGACATGATCGCTCCAGAACGCCCCCTCTCGAGTAGCGGAGCTCAACCATCTCCTTGGTTCACTGAGGAGTTGGCAGCGATGAAGCGAAAGAAGAGGAGTCTAGAGCGCGTGTGGCGTTTGAAGTGGAACGAATCAGACCGAACTCGGCTGCGCCTCTTTCTGAAGGCGTATGTTGCGGCAATAGATGCTACAAAGAACGCCTTCTTTGCAACTAATATTGCGTCCGCGAAAAACCGTCTGGCGGAGCTGTTTCGAGTTGTCAGAGGTTTGTTAAATCCCACCACTCAAGATGGGATCCCTGACAGCTTGGCAGCTCACTGTGAAGCATTTGCTCGGTCCGCTCTGGCTTCGAAGCCATATTAACGGCAGTCTCCGGGGATGTAACACGAGCACCTTCTTGTCCTATTTTGATGGATTCTTTTCAGTTAATTGAGCTCGAGGATGTGGACAAGGTGCTTGGAGAGGCGAAGGTCACTACCTGTATCCTAGACCCCTGCCCATCCTGGCTGGTGAGAGAAGCCAGAGGGGGATTGGCCGAGTGGGTGAAGGTGGTGGTGAAGGCCGCCCTTAGGGATGGCATTTTTCCAGCGAGCTTCAAATTGGCTGTGATAAAACCGCTGTTGAAAAAGCCATCACTGGACCCCACTCAATTGGATAACTATCGGCCGATTTCCAATCTCCCCTTTTTGGGCAAGGTCGTGGAACGGGTGGTGGCAGCGCAACTCCAGACATTCTTGGTAGATGCTGATATTCTAGATCCGGCACAGTCTGGCTTCAGGCCGGGGCATGGTACCGAGACAGCCTTGGTCGCCTTAGTTGAAGATCTTCGCCGGGAACTGGACAAGGGGAGTGTGTCCTTGCTGGTTCTGCTGGACCTCTCAGCGGCCTTCGATACCGTTGACCACGGTATCCTTCTGGGACGACTCGCCAGGTTGGGCATTGGAGGCACTGTTCTGCAGTGGCTCTGGTCCTTCCTGGAGGGACGATCCCAGATGGTGTCACTGGGGGACACCTGCTCGGCTCCACAGCCATTGTCCTGTGGGGTCCCGCAGGGGTCGATATTGTCCCCCATGTTGTTTAACATCTACATGAAGCCGCTGGGAGAGATCATCCAGAGTTTCGGGGTAAGATGTCATCTGTACGCAGATGATGTCCAGCTCTGTCACTCCTTCCCACCTGTCACTCAGGAGGCTGTCCAGGTCCTGAACTGGTTTCTGGCCGCTGTGTCGGACTGGATGAGGGCCAATAAATTGAAATTGAATCCAGACAAGACGGAGGTCCTCTTGGTTAGTCGCAAGGCTGAACAGGGAATAGGGTTACAGCCTGTGTTGGACGGGGTCGCACTCCCCCTAAAGACGCAGGTTCGCAGTCTGGGGGTGATCCTGGACTCATCGCTGAGCCTGGAGCCTCAGGTTTCAGTGGTGGCCGGGGGAGCCTTCGCACAACTCCGCCTCGTGCGCCAGCTGCGCCCGTTCCTTGGGAGGTCTGACTTGGCCACGGTGGTCCACGCTCTGGTCACATCCCGGCTGGATTACTGCAACGCACTCTACGTGGGGCTGCCTTTGAAGACGGCCCGGAAGCTCCAGGTGGTGCAGCGGGCGGCAGCCAGGTTAATAACGGGAGCGGCTTACAGGGAGCGCACAACCCCCCTGCTAAGCCAGCTCCACTGGCTGCCGATATGCTACCGAGCCCAATTCAAAGTGCTGGTTTTGACCTACAAAGCCCTAAACGGTTCTGGTCCTGCCTATCTATCCGAACATATCTCCTCCTATGAGCCCGTTAGAACCTTAAGATCTTCCGGGGAGGCCCTGCTCTCGATCCCACCTGCCTCGCAGGCGCGGCTGGTGGGGACGAGGGACAGGGCCTTCCTTCTCGGTGGTGGCTCCTCGGCTGTGGAACTCCCTCCCCAGTGATATCTGGCAAACCCCATCCCTCCTGGGATTTAGAAGAAAATTAAAAACTTGGCTCTGCGCCCAGGCATTCAGCGAATAAGCTCATTGGCTGATGTAATCGGGTCGCAAATCTGTAATTATAGCAGTAGTGAATGACTGAGGATGGTGCAATATCGCTGCCTTGCAGCGTTTTAATTTTTGTATACTTTTTATCATGTTTTTATCATGTTTTATCATGTTTTAATTGTTTTGTTTTATAGTATATTTGTTGCTGGCCCTCGTGGCAGAATGTAAGCCGCTCTAAGTCCCCTCGGGGAGAAGGGCAGGGTATAAATGCCTGTAATAAATAATAAATATACAATATATTATATTATTAGCATAGCACAAGATGAGTATTAGGGGAAAACCTTGACCTTTTACCCATTACAATATTATGTATTATTATATGTGTATATATATATATATATATATATATTAATTTATTTATTTCCAACATTTATATCCCGCCCTTCTCACCCAGAGGGACTCAGGGCAGCGTACAAAATTGGCAACAATTCGCTGCCTACACATAATTACAATATTATTATGTATTATTATATGTATATAGAATATATCATATTATTAGCATAGCACAAGATGAGTATTAGGCAAACACCTTGACCTTTTACCCACTACAATATTATTATGTATTATTATAAGTATATACAATATATTTAGGAGCCCCGGTGGCGAAGTGTGTTAAAGCACTGAGCTGCTGAACTTGCAGACAGAAAGGTCCCAGGCTCAAATCCCGGAAGCGGAATGAGCTCCCATTAATTGCTACAATAACATGTTTCTGCCAACCTAGCAGTTCGAAAACATGCCAATGTGAGTAGATCAATAGGTACCACTCCGGTGGGATGGTAATGGCGCTCCATGCAGTCATGCGCATGGCCACATGACCTTGGAGGTGTCTACGGACAATGCCGGCTCTTCGGCTTAGAAATGGAAATGAGCACCAACCCCCAGAGTCAGACATGAGTGGGCTTAACGTGAGAGGAAACCTTTACCTTTTCAACATATTACATTATTAGCATAGCACAAGATGAGTTTCAGGGGCAAACCTTGACCTTTTACCCATTACAATATTATTATACATTATTATATGTACAGTAGAGTCTCACTTATCCAACATAAACAGGCCGGCAGAATGTTGGATAAGTGAATATCTTGGATAATAAGGAGAGATTAAGAAAAAGCCTATTAAACATCAAAATAGGTTATGATTTTACAAATTAAGCACCAAAACATTATTTATTTATTTATTTATTTATTTATTTGCAGTATTTATATTCCGCCCTTCTCACCCCAAAGGGGACTCAGGGCGGATTACAATGAACACATATATGGCAAACATTCAATGCCAACAGACAAACAACATTCAGTTTTAGACAGACACAGAGGCATTTTTTAGCATCTTTCCAGCTTCACGATAGCCTCCTGCATAAAGCGTACCTAAATTTTCCCTACTTGACAGATGCAACTGTCTTTCGGGGCCGTTAGGTCAACAGCAAGCCGGGGCTATTTTTTTTTTTAATGGTCGGAGGCTTAACCCGACCCGGGCTTCGAACTCATGACCTCTCGGTCAGTAGTGATTTATAGCACCTGGTTACTAGCCAGCTGCGCCACAGCCCGGCCCCATCATGTTATACAACAAATTTGACAGAAAAATTAGTTCATTGCACATTAATGCTATGTAGTGATTACTGTATTTACGAATTTTGCACCAAAATATCACGATATATTGAAAACATTGACTACAAAAATGCGTTGGATAAGTGAGTGTTGGATAAGTGAGACTCTACTGTATAGACAATATATTACATTATTAGCACAGCACAAGATGAGTATCAGGGGAACAGCTTTACCTTCTCATTTAATTGAAGCAGAAACTGAACCTGTAACGGAGTCACAAAGACTCAAGAGTCGTCTATCCCGATTCCTAGAATGTCAAGGCGTGTCCTGTCAGGCATTGCTGTCTGTCGGATTTCCAGAAATCAAAGCCTCAAAGGCCCTGCTTCTGTCGGGAGAGAGGCCCCGTCACTTCCCTCACGGTTCCCGCCTCGACTCTCAGGACCGTTAACGGCAGAACGGCGAAGAGAAGGGCCGGGGGAGATTCTGCCCGGAGACTGGTGACGTCAGGGAGGAAGGCGGATTCCCATTGGCGGGTCTCGGGAATGACCGTTAACGGCAGAACGGCGAAGAGAAGGGCCGGGGGAGATTCTGCCCGGAGACTGGTGACGTCAGGGAGGAAGGCGGATTCCCATTGGCGGGTCTCGGGAATGACCGTTAACGGCAGAACGGCGAAGAGAAGGGCCGGGGGAGATTCTGCCCGGAGACTGGTGACGTCAGGGAGGAAGGCGGATTCCCATTGGCGGGTCTCGGGAATGACCGTTAGCGGCAGAACGGCGAAGAGAAGGGCCGGGGGAGATTCTGCCCGGAGACTGGTGACGTCAGGAAGGAAGGCGGATTCCCATTGGCGGGTCTCGGGAATGACCGTTAACGGCAGAACGGCGAAGAGAAGGGCCGGGGAGATTCTGCCCGGAGGCTGGCCGGAGAGAGAGCGAGAGGAAGAGGAAGGAGGAGGAGGTGAGTGTGAGTGTGGGGGGCTGTGTTGGTCCCCGAGTTTGCCCCCCTCCGGGCTGGGCCTGCATGCGTGGGCCTTCGCCTGGGCCCTGCCTCTGCCCACAGGCCTTCCTTCCTTCCTTCCTTCCTTCCCTCAGGGCCCGTGGCGGCGCCCTTGCGCATGCGCCTCCCGCTCTCTCTCTCTCTCTCGCCCCACTCGAGGGCTCCTGTGGCGGGGAGACTCGGGTTAGAATCCTAGAGTTGGAAGAGACCCCATGGGCCACCCAGCCCAACCCCATTCTGCCAGCGACAGTGTTATAAGCCCCTCTCAGAGACATGGCGCCTCGGGTGGCCCCTCCCACATCCCTCTGTGTCCCCAGTGGAGGTTTGATGGCTGGCCATCTGTTCGGTGTCACCGCGCTGTGTTCTGAGATGGCAGGAGAGATTTATTTATTTATTTATTTATTTACTACATTTATATGCCGCCCTTCTCACCCCAAAGGGGACTCAGAGCGGCTTACAAATTACATTCACATACAATGCATTGTATTATTGGCATAGTACAATACTAGCATTAAATTACTATATTGTACTATATCATTACATTGTAATATTATTAGTAATATTACATTTAATATATAGTATATAATTAATATTATTAGATTGTCTTATTATCAGTATTATATCGTAATACATTATAATATTATCAATATTATATGTATATACAATATATTATATTATTACAGTAGAGTCTCGCTTATCCAACGTAAACGGGCCGGCAGAACGTTGGATAAGCGAATATGTTGGATAATAAGGAGAGATGAAGGAGAAGCCTATTAAACATCAAATTAGGTTATGATTTTACAAATTAAGCACCAAAACATCATGTTATACAATAAATTTGACAGGAAAAGTAGTTCAATACTCAGTAATGCTACGTAATAATTACTGTATTTTGGAATTTAGCACCAAAATATTACCATGTATTGAAAACATTAACTACAAAAATGTGTTGGATTTTGAGATGGCATGAGATGGGGATCATGACACTCATGGGCAAGATATTCATCCCAGTCTACTTTTACAACCTCTCTGTTTTAATCCATGCTTTTATTAGTTCTTGTCATTTGTTTTTATTGGCTAATGTTTAAATTTTTATAATTGTGCATGTATGTTGGCCTTCCGATGTCCACGACCCGAAAGCTCCGTATTGTTCAGAATGCGGCAGCCAGGCTACTCACAAGAACACCCATGAAATGCCACATAACACCAGTCCTGCAGCATCTGCATTGGCTTCCAACTGATTACCGTGGTCGATATAAGATGCTAGTTCTGACCTTTAAAACCCTTTACGGCCAGGGCCCATCGTACCTTAGGGACCATCTCTCCTTCTCCCATCATCGGAGGTCACAACGACCATCCCAACGAGACTTACTAGAGAAGTGCACTTGGAAAGGACCAGACGCAGAGCTTTTTCTGATTCTGCCCCTGCCTTATGGAATGCCTTGCCACCCTATATGAGAGCCATGCGTGAGTTGGGGCCTTTTACCCTCGCACTCAAGACCTGGCTCTTTACTAGAGCTTTTAATCTATTTTAATTTTTTTAAATCAATATTTGTATGTATGTATTTTTATCCTTTACAATTTCATCTTGTAAATCGCCTAGAGCATCTTGGATGGAAGGCGATTAATAAGTAATTAAATGATGATGATGATGATGATGATGATGATGATGATGATGATGATGAAAAGGTCCTAACCAGGAGGGTTGGGTCAAAATAGCAAATTGTATGTTGTTGAACTGGTTAGCCCTTACAGCCTCCAGCCTGATGCCACACCCCACCACAGCCTTATTGCAGCAGGAGCACTCAGCAACACCTACAGGCCTTCCCAGGCCTCTCAATACTTCAATTACCAGACTTCCGGTTTTATCCCATACAGGAGCTCAGGACCTGTAAGAGACTAGCAAAAACAATGAGAGGGAAAAGAAGGGGAGGGAAATACTCATCCTTCCGGGCTGTATGGCTCCAGAAGCACTCTCTCTAGACGTCCCGCCCACATCCATGGCAGGCCTCCTCAGAGGTTGTGCCTTCGACAACAAACTCATCTCGCTTGGAATCCCGACAAAATCTTTCTTCTCCGCATCTTTTTTCTGCAAATGATTTAACGGCCTCTACCACGATCGTCAAAATCCAGGCTGGGGCGATGGAAAAAACGCCCCTGTTTGCATGATCTAATGTCCCGTTTACAGAAGTCCTAATCCTCCCTTTCCGTAACCTTTTAGAAAGAGCTGGGCCAAAATAGCAAAGTCCCGAATCCAAATCTCACAAAATTATTATGCATAGATTAAGCAACATGAGACGTAGCCAATTATATCATGCCTTTGGTTCTCAAAAGGATAACTTTCTATACTTGGGCTCTAGATCCCTTTTTGAATGAAATGTCAATCAAAATTTTAAAAATCAATGTCAGTTCTTAATCCATCTGTGTCAGGAATATGGGATCAATTTTTTTTTTCAAAAATATTTTCTTGCACTGCCACCTTGTGGCAGTTTTCCATACAGAGTCTCCACAACCAATAACTCCTCTCCTTGTCCTCTCTTTTCATTATCCATCGCCTCCAAAACATTTATTACATATAGGGCAAACATTCAATGCCCTGTATGATATTTTGGTGCTAAATTCGTAAATACAGTAATTACCCTGTTTCCCCGAAAATAAGACATCCCCTGGAAATAAGACCTAGTAGAGGTTTTGCTGAATTGCTAAATATAAGGCCTCCCTCGAAAGTAAGACCTAGCAAAGTTTTTGTTTGGAAGCATGCCCAGTATCCGCCAAACAGAACACCAGAGCATGCAGGATTGGTAAATGTACATACCAGTTGTACATGAAAATAAGGATAGTAACAATAAATTCTTGACAGGATTTTACAGTTTGTCTGGTTTGGCTATGTTGGTTTGTGATGACAACTGCTGTACAGTATGTAATAAATGTTCTTTTTTTGTTCAACTATAAATATGAATTCTTCTTCTTGGAAAAATAAGACATCCCCTGAAAATAAGACCTAGCGCCTCTTTGGGAGCAAAAATTAATATAAGACACTGTCTTATTTTCGGGGAAACACGGTACAACATAGCATTACTGCATATTGAACTACCTACTGCCTACTGAAATCAGGCAAGCTCCCACTTTGTTAGCTTTTAGGAAAGACCTGAAAACATGGCTCTTCCGCTGTGCTTTTGGTGAGTAACTTATGTTATATATTTCTGTGTTACTCCCCCCAAACATCTATCCACTAAACTGCCCCACTCTCATATGTCCCTGTCCACATTGGAGTACCCCTCTGTCCCTCTCACTCCGGGTTTTATCTTTGTGTTCATGCGGCCTGCTCTTGTTTGACTGTTTCTTGATTTCTTGATGTGATGTTTATTATTATGTATTGTATTATTTTTAATTTTGTTATGATATGCTGTTTTATATTTTATTATATTGTATTGCTTTGGGCATGGCCCCATGTTAGCCGCCCCGAGTCCCCGCTGGGGAGATGGTGGCGGGGTATAAATAAAGTTTTATTATTATTATTATTATTATTATTATTATTATTATTATTATTATTACCTTTTGTCAAAATCATAACCGTATTTGATGTTTAATAGGCTTTTCCTTAATCCCTCCTTATTATCCAAGATATTCACTTATCCAAGGTTCTGCCAGCCAATTTGGCTTGGATAAGTGAGACTCTACTGTATATGTTTTGGGGACGAGAGACAGGTCTTTCTCAGTGGTGGCTCCTTGGCTGTGGAACTCCCTCCCGAGTGACATCCGGTGGGCTCCATCCCTTTTGAGTTTTAGAAAGAAAGTGAAGACGGCAGGCCGGGGGAGTTTCTGCCCGGAGACCGATGACGTCGAAGAGAAAGGCGAATTCCCATTGGCCGTCTCTGTGTCGAGCTCCTTTCTGCCCTGTCAGAGGAAACCCAGACGACCCCCCTTGAACTGGTTTTTATGGAGACTCGGGTTAGCCAGTTCAGGGCAGACCAGCTGGTGTGTGTGTGTGTATATATATATATATATAGAGAGAGAGAGAGCAGAGTCTCACTTATCCGAGCCTCTCTTATACAAGCCTCTGGATAATCCAAACCATTTTTGTAGTCAATGTTTTCAATATATCGTGATATTTTGGTGCTCAATTCGTAAATACCAGGCATGGGCAAACTTGGGCCCTCCGGGTGTTTTGGACTTCAACTCCCACAATTCCTAACAGCCGGTAGGCTGTTAGGAATTGTGGGAGTTGAAGTCCAAAACACCCGGAGGGCCCAAGTTTGCCCATGCCTGGTAAATACAGTCATTACAACATAACATTACTGCGTATCGAACTACTTTTTCTGTCAAATTATAACATGGTGTTTTGGTGCTTAATTTGTAAAATCATAATTTCATGTTTAATAGTCTTTTCCTTAATCCTTCCTTATTATCCAAGATATTCGCTTATCCAAGCTTCTGCCGGCCTGTTTAGCTTGGATAAGTGAGATTCTACTGTATTATTTTGTAATACAATATAATACTAATACAGTAGAGTCTCACTTATCCAACGTTCTGGATTATCCAACGCATTTTTTGTTGTCAATGTTTTCAATACATTGTGATATTTTGGTGCTAAATTCGTAAATACAGTAATTACTACATAGCATTACTGCGTATTGAACTATTTTTTCTGTCAAACTTGTTGTATAACATGATGTTTTTGGTGCTTAATTTGTAAAATCATAATGTAATTTGATGTTTAATAGGATTTTCCTTAATTCCTCCTTATTATCCAACATATTCGCTTATCCAACGTTCTGCTGGCCCGTTTATGTTGGATAAGTGAGACTCTACTGTAATACAATGTAATAGTATTAATTATATATTATATATTACATGTAATATCACTAGTAATGTTACAATATATTGATATAGTACAATATAGTAATTTGCCAGTATTGTGCTATGCTAATAATATAATATTGTATGTAAATTTAAATTGTAAGCCGCTCTGAGTCCCCTTTCGGGTGAGAAAGAAGGCCGAGATATAAATGTATCAAATAAATAAATAAATAATACGTTGTCGAAGGCTTTCATGGCCGGGATCACAGGGTTGTTGTATGTTTTCCCGGCTGTATGGCCATGTTCCAGAAGTATTCTCTCCTGACATTTCGCCCACATCTATGGCAGGCATCCTCAGAAGTTGTGAGGTATGGAGAAACTAAGCAAGGAAGGTTTATCTGTGGAAAGTCCAGGGTGAGAGAAGACCTCTTTGTAAGTTGGAGGCCAGTGTGAATGTTGTAGTTAATCACCTCAATTAGCATTAAATAGCTTCATCTCCTCGCTTCCTGCCTGGGGGCATCCTTTGTTCAGAGTTGTTAGCTGCCCCTGGTTCCCATGTCTGGAACTTCTCTGTTTTCAGAGTGTTGCTTCTTATTTACTGTTTTGATTTTAGAGTTTTTTTTAATACTGGTAGCCAGATTTTGTTCATTTTCATGGTTTCCTCCTTTCTGTTGAAGTTGTCCACATGCTTGAGGATTTCAGTGGCTTCTCTGTGTAGTCTGGCATGATAGTTGTTGGAGTGGTCAAGCATTTCTGTGTTCTCAAATAATATACTGTGTCCAGGTTGGTTCATCAAGGGCTCTGCTATGGCTGATTTCTCTGGTTGAGTTAGTCTGCAGTGCCTTTCATGTTCCTTGACTCATGTCTGGGCAATGCTGCATGTGGTGGTCCCTATGTAGACTTGTCCACAGCTGCATGGGATCCAGTAGACTCTTGCAGAGGAGAGAGGATCCCTCTTGTTGGATTTTCTTTGTGGGTCTGTAGATGGTTTGTAGGTTGTGCTTCTTCATCAGTTTGCCTATGCGGTCAGTGGTTCCCTTGATGTCTGGTAAGAACCCCTTTCCTCTGGGTGGCTCTCTGCCTTGACTCTCATGGCTTGTTCTTGGCCTTGCTTCTCTTCTGGTGTCTGTGGTGGAGTCTCCATTGGCCTGGAGAGCCCAGTTTAGGTGGTTTAGTTCACCTTGGAGGAGGCGAGGTTCGCAGATTCTTTGTGCACGGTCCGTCAGGGCTTTGATTGTGCTTCTTTTTTGACTTGGGTGATGGTTGGAGTTTTTATGAAGGTATCTATCTGACTGACAAACAAAATCTAACTGAGGCTAAGCTCCGCCCCCTTGGAAGCTTAAAGGGACAGGGCAGCAGGTGAGAGCCTTCTGGTGGCATGACAACACGCATGCACCTTTTCACTTTTATTATGTGTATAAAGGAGTTGGTATGACTTCTGTTCAATTCAAGGTCACACTGAAAAATCTTCCTCCTTTCCTTTCTCTTTTCTCTCTAATCCAGAAAATTACAAATTATGATTGCATTGAGACTGTACCTACAGTAGAGTCTCACTTATCCAACACACGCTTATCCAACGTTCTGGATTATCCAACACATTTTTGGAGTCAATGTTTTCAATATATCATGATATTTTGGTGCTAAATTCGTAAATACAGTAATTACTACATAGCATTACTGCGTATTGAACTATTTTTTCTACCAAATTTGTTGTCTAACATGATGTTTTAGTGCTTCATTTGTAAAATCATAACCTAATTTGATGTTTAATAGGCTTTTCCTTAATGCCTCCTTATTATCCAACATATTCGCTTATCCAACATTCTGCCGCCCCGTTTATGTTGGATAAGTGAGACTCTACTGTATTTTGTAACAAGAAGAACTGCACTTTATCTTCTTTTTCAAAAATCGAGCTTTCCCATTCATTCTTGTTTCTCCTCCTCTTTCTTCCTTCCTTTCTGTTTTCTTTTTGTCTATATCAGTGAGATATTCCTGTTTGTATGCAATAGGGTATAAGTTTATATAAGTGTAAGAGAGTAATTATTTCATTGTTTCATTTCCTTCTCCTCCTTTAAATACTCATTGATTCCAAGGGGGTTTTGAGGGAAAGTAATCAGGTTGGGAAAGTTGCCCGGGGGTCGGCAGTATAGTCGAAAAAAGCTGCAGTGATTATGTGCTAAGTTCTAGAATTAGTGCTACACGTGGGGCCAAGCAGGGCTGCATACTGGCAAAGTAAATTTTTCATTACTTTTTTCCCTATGTAATTGCGCAAGGGAGGGAGCTTCCAGGGCACCTTTCGCCCTCGTTTTTAGAGATATCGGGGTGAAGCTTGCTATAATGGTAGAACACATTTACCACTGTTACCCTCCCACACACACACACACACAAGTTTTAGAACGTTTCACTCGTTCACCAATTTTGGGGAATTTAAAAAAGTTTTTATGAACAACATTTTTTTTAAAAAAAAAACCACAAGAGCGATCTCCTTGAATTTCTATTTTTAATGATACAATATAACCAGGGCATCATTACCCCAAGTTCCATAAATATTTGCACATCCATTGATTTTTGGGGTATTTTAATTAACATAAACTTAAAAATACAATTTCACTGGAAGACCCCAGAGACCGCCCAGTCCTACCCCCTTCTGCACACTTAAACCACCCCAACAGGTGCCCATTCAACCTATGAAATCATAACAACAACAACAATAATAGGAAACCTACTAGGTCAACTCTGGAGTTCCTGCCTCTCAACTTTGCCTACGTCACAGGGTTGATTCAACTCCCAAAAATCTCCTTTTATCTCAAAATCCCTTTAGAGAATGAACATGAGTTTCCCCCCACAAAAACCTTTAGGGAGGAGGAGAAGGCACGAGGCAGTAAGGAGAATTCTGGGAAATGTAGTTTGGGAAGGTGAGGATGCCTGTGGCAGAGAATTCAAAAGGCCCCACCCTAAACTATATTTCCCAGAAGCCTGTTCGCTTCCTGTGTTAAAGCCTCAATGTGAGTGTGGACCAGGCAGCCCTCTCTGGCTCTAGTGGCCTAAGGAATGGCAGGGATTTGTGGGTTGGATCCGCTCCCCGCGAAGAAGGGAGGAGGGGGCATAGTTGAGCAGCGCTTCTGGATATCATCCTTCATCCCAATTTGGGGATTCAAGTTCTATTCCTCCCCTTTTCCTGCCTCAAGAAGCCCATTGAGGAGGGAAGCCTTAAAGCGGGCATTTGGGAAGGGAGAGGGAGGGGCCCCAAAGGAGGAGAGTTCCTCTTGGGGGGGGCAAAGGAGGGAGGGAGGGAGGGAGGGGGAAAGGAAGAGCCCCCTCCCCTCCACCCAAAGGACTGACTCTTAGATACTATATTTCATGCTCTCCATGTGGGAAAGACTGGGAAAGGAGTACGGCAGACCTGTATGCTATCGCCCTCCCTATTCAACTTGTACGCAGAACACATCATGCGACGTAAGTGCGGGGCTTGACGAATCCAAGGCCGGAGTTAAAATTGCTGGAAGAAACATTAACAACCTTAGGTATGCAGATGATACCACTCTGATGGCCGAAAGTGAGGAGGAGCTGAAGAGCCTTATCACCAAGGTGAAAGAAGAAAGTGCAAAAGCTGGGTTGCAGTTAAACGTCAAGAAAACCAAGATCACGGCAACGACACCTATTGACAACTGGCAAATAGAGGGCGAAAGCGTGGAGGCCGTGACAGACTTTATACTTCTAGGTGCGAAGATGACTGCAGACGCAGACTGCAGCCAGGAAATCAGAAGATGTTTCCTTCTTGGGAGGAGAGCAATGGCCAACCTTGACAAAATACTTAAAAGCAGAGACATCACACTGGCAACGAAGGTCCGCATAGTCAAAGCCATGGTATTCCCCATAGGAACCTATGGCTGCGAGAGTTGGACCGTAAGGAAGGCTGACCGAAGGAAGAGAGACACTTTTGGACTCTGGTGCTGGAGGAACATGCTGAGCGTGCCTTGGACCTTGGCAAGAAGGTCCAACCAGTCCATCCTCCAGGAAATAATGCCCAATGGCTGCTCACTGGAGGGAAGGATATTAGAGGCAAAGCTGAAGTATTTTGGCCACATCACGAGGAGACAGGAAAGCTTGGAGAAGATCATGATGGCTGGGGGAAAAGGAAGGAAAAAGAAAGAGAGGCCGACCAAGGGCGAGATGGATGGACGGTATCCTTGAAGTGACTGGGTTGACCTTGAAGGAACTGGGGGCGGTGACGGCCGACAGGGAGCTCTGGCCTGCACTGGTCCATGAGGTCACGAAGAGTTGAAAACAACTGAACGAGTGAGACGACGACATGTGGAATCTGTCCACGTCCTACCTGACAGAGATCCAGTTTGACCTGGATGAATGTATATCATTTTTAAAAAGGTCCAATTTGGCAGCTAGAGAATGGATTGCACTTTTGACCACAAAAAGGAACAATATATTTGGGAGCCGTGTTTTTAAACAGTTATAGGCAACTCTCCAGATTGAAGAGGTTTCAGATCCCCACTTGCTCCTCCTTTTCCCTCCGCATGTCTCCTGCGTGTCCCCTTGCCCTCCTCCGGTGCCTGTTCTGTGTGGTGAGGACAGGCATCTTCAACCTTCAGTGCCCAATCCCACAAGGCCAGGGGCCAAAGGGGATGGCCGCAGTGAGGGTCAGTGAAGGCCAAAGGGTTTCAGGAGGCAAAGGGGCAGCCTTGCAGTTTACAGAGTAACATGGTTATCACAATCATTATTTCTATCCCGCTTTCTCTCTCTTAAAAAGAGACCCAAAGCCGCTTGCAATAAAAGCAACACAGCATATAATTTAAAGCCGAAAACACACACATTAAAATGAAACATTCACACTATTAAAAACAAACAGTTAAAACCAATTAAGAGCCTATTCTGAGCCATCTCAGCAAAAGTAAGCAGGCCCAACCAGTCATCTTGTTGGCAATTAAAGCAGTCATGCACGTGTGGCTGAAGCACCTGCTTGACGCTTTCAGTTGGGCCAAAACGTTTGAGGGCAACAAGCAGGATTCACAACTGGCTGTACTCCCAGTAGACTTAAGAGCCCTCTCCAAGGAGACAAATTGGACTGCACAATCTGCAGTTATTGTAAGGAGAAAGCCATGGTACTTGTAAATGTGATCAACAAACTGTCTGGTTAATTGGGGGACCATTTATCTGGTGGCACAAGCTATACAATGTGCTGATTAGGAAATAAGCCTGGTACTATCCAGATGACAGTCAACAGGCAGGTGATAAATAAAACCCCTGCACATGGGCTCCCAGGGCCAAGGAGGGGCCTGTAGTGGTTGCAGTGAACTTGATGGCTTTAGAAACTTGAGGCAGGGATCACACTGCAGGGATACAGAGGATCAGCAAAATATCTTTTTCCTGATTTGGAAAAAATCTATGCAAGACAATGAAGTATTTTTCTCCCAAGACTGATCACTTGGGATGGCCTGTCTGTACAGGTGGTCACTCAAGTTTTGAGTTGGGATGTCAGGAAGTGGGATCTAGACAGGAAATGCTTTGCAACCTTAGCCCCTTTCTGTGCTGACCATATTGTTAAAGGTCTTCCTTTACCAAGGTTGGATTGCACTCTTAACACATTGCAGTCCAAGAAATCTCTTCACAGAATTTTGAGCCAACATCCCCTTTGCAGGAATTCTAAGTTGGGCAGTTCACTCTTCTGAGGTTGGCCAATATTTCTCCCTTCTTTCCCTTCACTTGCTACAGCACTAGGCTATTGTTCTTCATGTCCAGTGAGATCTTCCTGTGCTTGGTTCCTGATAAGATTTTCCTCTTATTTGTCTGGCAGGTAACTTCAGAGTGAACTTTGTGAAGAACACTTTGCCTTAGGTCTGAAATGAAAGTACACAGCATTGACAAAACAAGAAATAAGTTGGAGAAATTATATTTAAAGCTACATATATGTGTATTCAAGGAGGAAAGGGAGGACTATGCTGTAAAAAGAGGAGCTTGGTAAAGAGGAAAGAAGACTACAGCAATACAGAGACTGAGAAGAGGAAATCTTGTCCTGTTCAGGAGTACATATTTGTGAACTTCTGGCATAATATTTGAATTATAAATGTAAAAGAATGGAAAATCTCCATTCCTTGTCAAAATCACACACAGATGAGAAGCTACATGATTGTAGGAGAAATTCTCTTACTAAGCATCAACAAACTCACAAAGGAGAAAAGCCACATAAATGTGTGGAATGTGGAAAGAGTTTCAGACATAGTGGACATCTGCATTCCCATCAACGAACTCACACAGGAGAGAAGCCACATAAATGCGTGGAATGTGGAAAAAGCTTCCGTCAGAGTGGGCATCTGCAACACCATCAAAGGATCCACACAGGGGAGAAGCCACATAAATGCATGGAATGTGGAAAGAGCTTCAGTCGGAGTGGAGATCTGCGTTTCCATCAAAGGACCCATACAGAGGAAAAGCCACATAAATGTATGGAATGTGGAAAGAGCTTCAGTCGGAGTGGACATCTGCGTAACCATCAAAGGACCCATACAGGGGAAAAGCCACATAACTGCATGAAATGTGGAAAGAGCTTCAGTCGGATTGAAAGTTTGCATATCCACCAAAGAACCCACACAGCGGAGAAACCACATAAATGCATGGAATGTGGAAAGAGTTTCAGTCACAATGCAAGTCTGCACATTCATCAAAGGACCCATACAGGGGAGAAACCACATAAGTGCATGGAATGTGGAAAGAGTTTCAGTCAGAGTGGACATCTGCATATCCATGAAAGGATCCATACAGGGGAGAAGCCACATAACTGCATGAAATGTGGGAAGAGTTTCAGTCAGAGTGGACATCTGCATATCCATGAAAGGATCCATACAGGGGAGAAGCCACATAAATGCATGGAATGTGGAAAGAGTTTCAGTCACAATGCGAGTCTGCACATTCATCAGAGGACCCATACAGGGGAGAAGCCATATAACTGCATGGAATGTGGAAAGACCTTCCTTGAGAGTGGAGCACTGCGTTCCCATCAAAGAATTCACACAGGAGAGAAGCCACATAAATGCATGGAATGTGGAAAGAGCTTCAGTCACAGTGTGAGTCTGCGTACCCATCAGAGGACCCACAGAGGAGAGAAGCCATATCGATGTGTGGAATGTGGAAAGAGCTTCGGTGACAGCGGAACGCTGCGTTACCATAAAAGAATCCACACAGGAGAGAAGCCACATAAATGCATGGAATGTGGAAAAAGCTTCAGTCACAGTGTGAGTCTGCGTACCCATCAGAGGACCCATAGAGGAGAGAAGCCATATCGATGTGTGGAATGTGGAAAGAGCTTCAGTCAGAGTGGAAATCTGCGTTCCCATCAAAGGACCCACACAGGAGAAAAGCCATATAAATGCATGGAATGTGGAAAGAGCTTCAGACAGAGTGGAGGTCTGCGTTCTCATCAAAGGACCCACATGAGGGAGAAACCACAAAAATGCATGGAATGTGGAAAAAGCTTCAATCGGAGTGGAGAGCTGCATTCCCATCAAAGGACCCACACAGGATAGAAGCCACATAAATGCATGGAATGTGGAATGAGCTTCACACACGGTTCAGCATGCATTAAAGAATTCACATACAGCTAGAAGAAAACTGTCTTCAGGCAATTCCCCAGGCAAGGGTCCTAGGCAAAGAAAAATGGGAGAATGGACAGAAAATATAAGGCCATCATCTTGCTCTCTATTTCTCATTTACACCAGTTTCTGCAGTCTGGCTTGACTGATTAGGGGACAGGTCTCCCTAACCCTACTTGGCTTGATTTATGGACTTGGACATCAGTGTGCTTCCCTGCCTCTCCGGCTTGACTTTGGAATTCTGACTTCTGTTTGTACTCTTGCATTCTTGGTTGTTATATTGGACTGTATTGGACTGTTACCTTGGCAGATATTTGTAAATTATGTAGTCATACTTTTAATCGTAAGCCGCTTTAGGTCTCCTTCAGGAGAGATAAAGCAGGATATTCATAAACAGAAGAAGAAGAAGAAGAAGAAGAAGAAGAAGAAGAAGAAGAAGAAGAAGAAGAAGAAGAAGAAGAAGAAGAAGAAGAAGAAGAAGAATGCCTGCATAGAGTAAATCTCCTGTAGTAACTGAGACTGTTCAGTCATTACCATTGGCAAAGGGTCCTTTAGGATCCACAGCATCTCTCCCTAATTTCAGAGAAAGGAAAGCAAAGGTTGATGACATCAGCTGTTGAAGATTCTTGAATCTGTTGAGATAGACAAATCTAAGTTGATAAACGGAAACATTTGTCTTAACTACAAGCAAGATTGGCAACTACTAATTTACTAGTTATAATATTGAGGGGACATTTGTTTATTGTGGGTTTTAGGAATTCGTTTAATATAATTAAAAATGGAAGTTTAAATACAGAGCAGCATTTAAGTGTTAAGTTTTTGTCAAATATGTTGTGTTGTTGTTTCGGGCTTGTCCCTGTTGTGAGCCGCCCCGAGTCCCTTTGGGGAGATGGGGCGGGATATAAAAATAAAGTTTATTATTATTTATTATTATTAAAGTCAGTAAATAGAGATACAAATCAGCATGCAGCGAGAGTTTTGTAGTTTCATTTTTCTATTCATTTTGTTCTTATTATGTAGGTATGTGTCCTTGAGTCTTTTCTCTTTGTTAAGTAGTCCTTTAAAAAAAAAAATACCAAAAGCGATATTATAAGATCTTGCGCATCCTTAACAACTATTATTACCGCTGTGATGGACCAGGTAGAGGGGAGGGGGCCATGCATTGGCCGGGGGGACCTTATGGAAGTAATCCCAGGGAAGGGGAGATGTGGGAAAGGGAGGCATAATTTAATTTGGCCTAGGGATAGAAAGAGAGTACTTGTAGATCTAAAACGGCCTCCTGACATAGGAAATTTGGGTGCCCAGGTTAGCAGTCCCTCTGACCTAAAGGTGGTGCTGCTGAACGCCAGGTCTGTCAACGGAAAATCAGCGATTATCCAGGAAGGTGGTGGTGTGGAGGAACTTACCATCGCTCCTTTGCCATAGACCGACCATCACCTAATCAGTCTGGCTTCAGGCCGGGGCATGGTACCCAGACAGCCTTTACCGCCTTAGTCGATGATCTTCGCCAGGAGCTGGACAGGGGGAGTGTGTCCCTGCTGGTTCTGCTGGACCTCTCAGCGGCCTTCGATACCGTCAATCAGGGTATCCTTCTGGGACGCCTCACTGGAATGGGACTTGGAGGGACTGTTTTGTGGTGGCTCTGCTCATACCTGGAGGGTCAGTCCCAGATGGTGTCACTGGGGGACACCTGCTCGGCTCCACCACCATTGTCTTGTGGGGTTCCGCAGGGTTCAGTATTGTCCCCCATGTTGTTTAACATGAAGCCACTGGGAGAGATCATCCAGAGTTTCGGGGTTCGGTGTCATCTGCATGCAGATGATGTCCAGCTCTGTCACTCCTTTCCACCTGTCACTAAGGAGGCTGTTCAGGTCCTGAACCAATGCTTGGCCGCTGTGTCGGACTGGATGAGGGCTAACAAATTGAAACTCAATCCAGACAAGATCAATGTGGGTTTGTAAAAGGAAGACAGATTTCATATTTGATAGGGAGAGTATTAAACAAAAATGTATTTCAAGAGAGGAAGTTAAAAGTGGGGATACTAGCATTGGATATATTTAAAGTTTTGATGGGTGGAATGGCAGACATTAAGAGAGATTATGAATAAATTTGTAATGGGAAGTAAAATAAAAGGATTACTAGAACAATATTATTCAGACAATTCAGCAGTACTTGCAATTAACGACGGGGTGACAAAAGCAATAAAAGTGACAAAGGGAACAAGACATGGGTGCCCTCTTTTGCCAATTTTATTTGCTATGGCGATAGAATTGTTTGCTAATGCCATCAGAAATGATAAGAATTCAGAAGGGTTGGGAATGAAGGAAAAGCAGAAGGTGGCTTCTTGGCCTCCAGGATCTAATCCTTGATGAGAGGGCAGACCTGGCCTGCATCACCGAGACTTGGTTGGACGAGCTGGGTGGGGTGGGGTAAATCTCACCCAGCTGTGTCCTCCTGGTTTCAGGGTGCACCAGCAGGCCAGGCCAGGCCCGGGGAGCGGGGAGCGGGGAGGAGGAGTTGCGGTGGTCTTTTGGCAGTCCATTGCTGTAGCCAGGTGCGCCGTTCCGCAGTGTTCGGGTTTTGAGTGTGTCCACCTGAAAGTGGAAGTCCAGGAAAATTTGGGGATTCTGCTGGTATACCGTCCACCCCGCGACACAGCAGTCTCTGCCTGAGCTGGCAGAAGTGGTCTCTGGCCTGGTGCTGGTCTCCCAGCGCCTGGTGGTACTAGGGGATTTCAACATCCACGCAGAGGCCTCTTTAACAGGTGCAGCACAGGACTTCATGGCTGCCATGACAACCATGGGACTGTCCCAAGTTATATCTGGACCCACCCATCAGGTGGGACACACACTTGACTTAGTTTTTTATTGCGGACAGTGGTGTGGTTGGGGTGGAAGAGCAATACATTCTTCCATTGTCATGGTCCGACCACCATCTGGTCACTTTAAGACGTACCTGGGCCGGGCTGTGGCGCAGCTGGCTAGTAACCAGCTGCAATAAATCACTCCTGACTGAGAGGTCATGAGTTTAAAGCCCGGGTCGGGTTAAGCCCCCGACCATTAAATAGCCTGGCTTGCTGTTGACCTATGCAGCCCCGAAAGACAGTTGCATCTGTCAAGTAGGGAAATTTAGGCATGCTTATTGCGGGAGGCTAATTTAACTAATTTACAACATCATAAAACTGCCAGCAAAACACGAGGAAAGGAATGAGGAAGTACAGCCACTAGTGGACATTGAAGCAACAGCTCCCCCTGTGACCGGAATCATGAAGCTGGAAAAAAATGTTAAATGCCTCTGTGTCTGTCTATACTGTATGTTGTTTGTCTGTTGGCATTGAATGTTTGCCATATATGTGTTCATTGTAATCCTCCCTGAGTCCCCTTCGGGGTGAGAAGGGCGGAAAATAAATACTGTAAATAAATAAATAAATAATAAATACCGCAACCGCTAACCTCTGCAGGGGTGGTGGGCCGATTAAGATGGTCCGCCCCAGGAGGCTTATGGATCCAGACGGTTTCCTGAGGGCTCTTATTTATTTATTTATTTACATCACTTTTACTCCGCCCTTCTCACCCGAAGATCTTGGGGATCTTCCTGTCATAGAGGCTGACGATCCTGTCGGCCCCTTGGGCCCCTTTTTATAATTTTTAGCTAATCATCACTTGAATAGGTCTAAAAGACTGTACAAATATACATTTCAACTATTCAGAATGATACATTAAAAACAATTTGTAGAGTCTACTATACACATTGAACCGGTAACTCATATGTTGGCCCGGGAACTACCATGTGGTAAAGGGTTATGTTTAAAAAAAACATACAGCAGAACATATACAGAGTAAAATAAATGTTGAAAATGCCAATAAAATAAAATTTTATCTTCTGCGAACAACTGGGAGTCACCAGCATATCAGTTTTCATATAAGGCAAAGACAAAGGAGGAACAGAAAATGCTTCACATTTTGTTGCCATATAAACTGAAGTATAAGCTGAGTTTTCAGCCCTTTTTAGGGCTGAAAAAGTGCCACTTGGCTTGTTCATTTATTCATTTAATAGCATTTCTATTCCTCCCTTGTTTCTTACCCCCAAGGAGACTCAGGGGCCTCCAACAAAACCAACCCTCAAGAAACACAGACCATTTATACTCCTTCTCCAACTGCTCCGCCCTGGCTGCTAATTACATCAGATTAATTATCATTACTTCCAGCATGCTTGGGTCTGATTCTTACAATTACAGTAGATTCTCACTTATCCAACATTCGCTTATCCAACGTTCTGGATTATCCAACGCATTTTTGTAGTCAACGTTTTCAATACATCTTGATATTTGGGTGCTAAATTTTTAAATACAGTAATTACTACATAGCATTACTGCATATTGAATACTTTTTCTGTCAAATTTGTTGTCTAACATGATGTTTTGGTGCTTAATTTGTAAAATCATAACCTAATTTGATGTTTAATAGGCTTTTCCTTAATCCCTCCTTATTATCCAACATACCCACTTATCCAACGTTCTGCCGGCCCGTTTATGTTGGATAAGTGAGACTCTACTGTACTTAGATTCACTTAAGAAATGACATACTTAAAAGTACCCACAGTTACAACATATCAACATCATGTAAATGACAACAAATTGTCTAAACAACCATTTTACTTCTCTCTGTTTTTGTGTTTCATCAAATTTCATCTCTGAGCACCTCCTTTGTGAAGTACAGACCGTCCCCGAGTTACAAACCTCGTGAAGCAGCAGCTTTTGAATATTTTCTTTAAAAAATCCCCTGAAAATCCCTGACCTAGTATTTATATTCCCTTCTCACCCTGAAGGGGACTCAGGGCGGATCACAATGCACATATACAGGGCAAACATTCAATGCCATTAGACATACGACGCATATAGACGGACACAGAGGCAAGTTAACATTTTCCGGCGTCCGGCTTCATGAGGGTGCGCTTGATTCAGTCCACAGGGGGAGCTGCCGCTTCATTGCCCACTTGTGACACCGAGTCCTTGATGGAGTACTTCCTCATTTTTCCGCATGCTGCTGGAAGTTTTTATGGTGTTAATTAATTAATTAATTAATTTAGCCGCCTCACATAAAGCGATACCTACATTTTCTAATCAACAGGTGCAACTGTCTTTCGAGTTGCATAGGTCAACAGCAAGCTTGACTATTAGTGGTCGGAAGCTTACCCTGACTTGGGCTGGCTTCGAACTCATGACCTCTCAGTCAGTAGTGATTTATTGCAGCTGGCTACTAACCAGCTGCTCCACAGTTACAAGGCAACTACACATGTCCAAAAGGATTATAATCGTCAGCAAATTCCATTGTCGGCTCTCTGCGCATGCTTGTGTAAAATTCTATAAATGGGAAAGCCACTATAGGTAAGGGGTGGCATTGCATTTCTGGCATTGGCTAACTGTCACCTGCTCTTGGTCATTTGGTTGGCATGTTTTACGCCACCCTTCTCACAGCCCCGATCTCACACCCAGTGTCGCACCTCAGCCTTGATTCACCTTGCTCTAGCACACAAACTCCACGGCAGATTTGAGTCTTTTTAGTTTATTAAAGATAGATAGGAAAAGTTCTTCAGAAAGCAAAAGTGAAGTACCAAAAAATCAGTTACAAAAGTAGTCTTGAATTATAAGTCCAGAGCTTACAAGGAATAAACGAGATCCAAGGAAAACATGACAAAGTCCAAGAAACATGGATACATGGCTTGCAATATAATCCAAGGCACAGCAGGGAAACTAGAGCTTGCTTCTCTGGTAGCGAGAAAGTTGCTTTGACAACAGCTTTTCCCCAAACGTCCCCTTTTAATACTCTTTGCAAAAGATGAAAGCATTTCTTTGCGCTCTTATCTCCCTCCACCTGTTAGCAATTCTTGCACTACGCCGTACCCTGAATTCCAAACGCTCAGCTCTATCTAAAGAGCCCGTCCCATCAAGGTCAGCTTGCTCGTTATTTCACTGAGACTCATTATCAAGCTGGGAACCTTCCATCCTCCCTTCCTCCATTCCCAAGTCAGTTTGCACCTGGGTGGCTTCAGTAGGTTCAGGTCATCAACACCAACCCTCCCTGTGGGAAACTGAATCTGGACTCTCGGTTCCTCATCTTCCAAAGTTACAGGCCTTTCGAGTCAATCCCAGATTCAGGCTGAGTCACAACACCCAGTAACTATCATCTGTTCACTAAATTTGAGGCACACCTGGGCGGAAAACACTTTTCCTCCTCCGATGATGAGGTGAAAATCGAAGTGCTGAATTGGCTGAAAAGGGCGGATGCTATTTATTTATTTATTTATTTATTTATTTATTTATTTACAGCATTTATATTCCTCCCTTCTTTCTCACCTTGAAGGGGACTCAGGGCGGATCACATTGCACACATATAAGACAAACATTCAATGACTTAACATAGAACAGAGACAGAGACAAACGCAGGCTCTGAGCTGGCCTCGAACTCATGTCCTCTTGGTCAGAGTGATTTCTTGCAGCTGGCTGCTTACCAGCCTGCACCACAGCCTGGCCTATGACACATGCATCCAAAAAAACTCATCCCATGGATGACATAATGTATTGAACTAAATGGTCATTATGTGGAAAAATACTGTATTTTTCCTATGCTATAATTCATGGAAGTTTGATTAAAATATATTCATCCTTTGAACTATTTGTCTACCTACCTACCTACCTATGTATGTCTGTCTATCTATCTATTTATCTACCTATTAGGGTTGGACTAAATGACCTCTGGCAGTCCATTCCTATTGCAGGGGTCTATAATTCTATCTACAGTGTTCCCTCACTACTTCGCGGTTCACTTTTTGCGGATTTGCTGTTTCGCGGTTTTTCAATAAAATCGAAGACTATAATAAATCATTAAAAATTACAATTTACAGCCTAAGGAAAGGAGGAAGGAGAAGCCGAAGGGAGAGAAAAGGAGCCCAAGCAGCAACAGTAGGAGAAGGAGGCGATTTATCAACACACAATTGGTTGATAAAGACTTAAAGTAGTGTATAACTACTAAAATAATGTATAAATATTAAAATAAATATAGTGTCCCTACTTCGCGGATTTTCACTTATTGCGGGTGGTCCTGGAACCTAACCCCGGCGATAAGTGAGGGAACACTGTATTTTAAAAAATCTTGTAATCTTACTTTCCGGATCACCCTCGCATATTTATTCATTTGTTTAAAAGTATTTCTCTCCCGCCCTTCCTTCTCACCCCGGAGGGGACTCAGGGCAGAGCACGACATACATACGGCAAGCATTCCATGCCAGAGCATAAAATAATTATAAATATACACAAACATTAAAATCAGTTATATCTACTGTTTAAACCAACTCAGGACCACACGCTGGCTCTGGTCAATGGAGTAAGTTCCCACCAATCGTGCCTGTGACGGTGGTGGGACTGAGAGCAGGGTCACCCCAGAAGATCTTAATCTCCGCAGTGGTTCATAGAGGGAACAGAGATTGGCTGGAGTTACACTTAAAACTTGTTGTTGTTGTTGTTGTTTTCTTATTTACCTGTCTCTCATAGCTTGGGGCTGGTTACAAAGTAACTAATATCGGGAGCCAGATTTTGTTCATTTTCATGGCTTCCTTTTTACTGTTTTCAACAAAACCATGAAAAGAAACATAACTGGTTCCCAGTATTTAAAAAAACTCTAAAATCAGGACTGTAAATAAAGAAAGAACAACACTCAGAAAACACGGGAATTCAAGACAAGAAACAATCAGAGCTAGCTAGCACCTCCCAACAAAGGATTCCCCGGCAGGAATCAGCCAGGCTTTGAAGATGCCAGGCCATTCAATGTTAATCAAGCTGGCCAATGGCAACATCCACACTTGTCTCAGGCAAACAAGACTTCCTTCTTCCTCCCACCCTGGACATCATTCCACAGATATATGAACCCCCTTGACTAGGATGACCAGCCTCATTATAATTCTATCCTGAATGTTATTAGGCTCCTTTCATCGGGGTATTTTAATCTAATGATTTTATCTTATATGGCTGCTATAGCCCCCCCCCCCCCACCTTTGAAGTTGACGGATTTGCATTGGTGGTTGTTTGATATTATTACTGTTATATAAACCTTTGTTTTAACTTCTGTTTTATCATCTTCTTGTGTTTTAAACTGTGTATATTGTTTAATGTATTTGTGCTGTTACTTTTGTAATGTTGTGAGCTGCCCCGAGTCCCCACGGGGAGATGGTGGCGGGGTATAAATAAAGTTTTATTATTATTATTATTATTAGTTTCCAACAGACCTCACAACCTCTGAGGATGCCTGCCATAGATGTGGGCGAAACGTCAGGAGAGAATGCTTCTGGAACATGGCCAGACAGCTTGGTAAACTCACCGCCATCCAATAATAATAACAATAACAATAATGAATGGTTTAGAATTAGGACAGGTATCGGAACACTTAGGCATAGAAGGCCATGTAAAACCGCAGCCAGAAAGCCCTATATGCTTCGGGTCCAGCCTATCTTCAAGACGGCATCTCCTTCTATGAACCGGCACGGGCGTGGAGGTCTGCTGGGCTCCTCTCGGTCCCACCACCGTCTCAAGTATGGTTGGTGAAGACGAGAGAGAGGGAGAGAGAGAGAGGGGGGGGCCTTCCTTTTCAGTGGTGGCCCCCTCCCGCCTCTGAAATGTCCTCCCTAAAGAAATCAGATTTGCCCTGCTCTCCAAGCCTTTCTGGCAAGTCTAAAAACATGGCTCTCCAGACAGGCCTTAGACCAGGGGTCCCCAAACTTTTTAAACAGGGGGCCAGTTCACGATCCTTCGGACCATTGGAAGGCCGGACTATAGTTGGCCACCGAGCAATAATAATAATGACAACAACAACAACATCAATAAAAAAGAGGGTTGGAAGAAACCCTTTGGGCTATTGAGTCCAATCCCCTTCTGCCTTTGTGCACCAAAAGCACGAGCTAAGCACCCCTGACAGATGGCCACCCAGCCTCAATGTTAATAATAACAATAATAATAATAATAAAATTACGATCTGCCAACTGCAAAAGGCCACCCGACTGGGATCTGTGCGCATCATCCGAAAATACATCACACAGACACTTGGGAAGTGTTTGACTTGTGATTTTGTGATACGAAATCCAGCATATCTATCTTGTTTGCTGTGACATAATAAAATAATAATAATAATAATAATAATAATAATAATAATAATAATAATAATAATAATAATAATAATAATAAGGGTTGTAAGAGAAGAAGAGACCCCTTGGGTCATTTATCCCAACCCCCTTCTGCCCTTCATAGAATCATAGAATCATAGAATAGTAGAGTTGGAAGAGACCTCATGGGCCATCTAGTCCAACCCCCGCTAAGAAGCAGGAAATCGCATTCAAAGCAAAGGGGGCCGGATAAATGGCTTTTTTATCATTTTATACTCTTACCATTTTATTAGTGGGATTTTATACATGCTGTTGATTGTACTTATTTCATTATATTTGTTCTATTGTTTTGTTGATTATATTTGGCATTTGGAGTGCTTAAAATGAGGTTGACACTTAAATGAGAAGTAGGTCCAAGAAAGCCAGCATGGTGTGATAGGGTGAGCTTTGGACCAAACCCCCGTCTGCACTGACATATAACGCACTTTGAACCGGCTTATAATGATCAGTGTGGACTCATATAATGCAGAATGAGCTGCACTGAATTGGATTATATGAGTCTACACTGTCATATAACCCTAGTTGAGGCAGTCAATCTGCATTCAGAAACTGGATCCCACGGCAGAGAAGATGGTGCCTTAGGCTCTGGAGAACAGGTTCAAATCTCTGCTTGGCAGCAATTGGTTAAAAACAATTATTCCCCTCCCTCTAATTAGGACTTTATTTTTCTTTTCTTTTTGTTGTATGAACGTAGAGGCGTGAATGAGGGGTTGTGCTGTCAATTTTTGAGGTTGTGGGTGTTAAGTTTTGTTGTTTTGTCCGTCTTTTATATATATATAGATCTACCTACCTACCTATGCATCTATCTATCTATCTATCTATCTATCTATCTATCTATCAGGGTTGGACTGAATGGCCTCTGGGGGATCCATTCCTATTGCAGGAGTCTATGATTCTATCTATCTATCTATCTATCTATCTATCTATCTATCTATCTATCTATCTATCTATCTATCTATCTATCTATATATGTGTTTGTCTATATATCTACCTCCCTACCTATTTGTCTACCTACCTATGTATTTGTCCATCTATCTATCTATCTATCTATCTATCTATCTATCTATCTATCTATCTATCTATCTATCTATCTGAGTTGGACTGAATGGCCTCTGGGGGCCTGTCTGTCTGTCTGTCTGTCTGTATGTCTGTGTGCCTGATCTTTCTATCTTTGTATTTGTCTATATGTCTACCTACCTATCTATGTATTTGTCTACCTGTCCACCTACCTATATATCTGCATATCTATCTATCTATCTATCTATGAGGGTTGGACTAAATGGCCTCTGGGGGTCCATTCCTATTGCAGGAGTCTATGATTCTATCTACCTACCTCCCTATTTGTCTTATCTGTTTACCTACCTATGTATTTGTCTGCCTGTGTCTACCTACCTGTTTGTCTACCTACCTACCTATGTATCTGTCTACCATATGTCTGTCTGTATCTATTTATCTACCTATCAGGGTTGGACTGAATGGCCTCTGGGGATCTATTCTGATTGCAGGAGTCTATCTATCTGTCTATCTATCTATCTGTCTATGTATTTGTCTATCTATATATCTATCTGTCTGTCTGTCTGTCTATGTATTTGTCTATCTATATATCTACCTCCCAACCTATCTATCTATCTGTCTGTCTGTCTGTCTGTCTGTCTATGTATTTGTCTATATATCTATCTATCTGTCTGTCTGTCTGTCTATCTATCTATCTATCTATCTATATCAGGGTTGGACTGAGTGGCCTCTGGGGATCCATTCTGATTGCAGGAGTCTGTCTGTCTATCTATCTATCTATCTATCTATCTATCTATCTATCTGTCTGTCTGTCTGTCTGTCTGTCTGTCTGTCTATGTATTTGTCTATCTATCTATCTATCTATCTATCTATCTATCTATCTATTTATCTGTCTCAGGGTTGGACTGAGGGGCCTCTGGGGGCCTCTGATGTATCTGTCTATCTACCTATCTATGTATTTGTCTGTCTGTCTGCGTGTCTGATGGCCCTGATCCCCGGTATCTCTGCCTGAGCCTGAACCAGCAGAGTCCTCCCCCCGCCTTGGCCTCAGGTGAGCGAGAGGGAGGCCTCCGCTTCCCAGAGAGGCGGCAGTCGGCGGGGGGGGGGGGGGGGGGCTCCGGAAGAGAGGAGGGTAGAAGGGGGGCTGTGGGGGGAGAGAGAGAGAGAAGGAAGCCTTTCGTGGAGGAGGTAAAGTGGGGAGTGCTGGGCGGGAGGAAGGAGGGGCTCCTCCGGCAGGGACAAGCAGGGAAGAGGCAGGGCATCATCCTCAGCATCCTCATCAGGAGGAGGAGGAAGAGGAGGAGGACCATCCTTGTCTTCATTGATGACTCACTTGCTTGGGCCATCCCTCGTAGCCCGATGGAGGATGGTGGTCCTCCAGGTGTGGTGTCATACCTGCCAGTAGGCAAGGAGGTGGCTGTGGAGCCCTCTTCTTGACCCGCAGGTTCTTATTTATTTATATAGGAGCCTCCGGTGGCCTAGGGGATAAAAGCCTCGTGACTTGAAGATTGGGTTGCCGACCTGAAGGCTGCCAGGTTCGGATCCCACCCGGGGAGAGCGCGGATGAGCTCCCTCTCTCAGCTCCAGCTCCATGCGGGGACAGGAGAGAAGCCTCCCACAAGGATGGTCAAAACATCAAAACATCCGGGCAACGTCCCCTGGGCAACGTCCTTGCAGACGACCAATTCTCTCACTCCAGAAGCAACTCCAGTTGCTCCTGACACGAAAAAAAAAATTATTATTTACGACAAGGAGCCCCGGTGGCATGCAGTCATGCCAGTGGCCACATGACCTTGGAGAGCCGGCGTCTATGGACAACGCCGGCTCTTTGGCATAGAAATGGAGATGAGCACCAACCCCCAGGGTCCGACATGACTGGACTTAACGTCAGGGGAAACCTTTACTTTACTATTATTTGTGACAGCATTTCTACCCCGTCCTTCTCACCCTCGAAGAGGGACTTAGGGCGGCTTACAAATATAAAACACATGTATAAAACAATTCCAATTTAAATTAATTAATTTGAAACATTCACAAAACATTCACACCTCTGGTGGCGGAGTGGACTAAAGCCTTGTGACTGGAAGGTTGGGTTGCTGACCATAAGGCTGCCAGGTTCGGATCCCACCCGGGGAGAGCGCGGATGAGCTCCCTCTCTCAGCTCCAGCTCCCTGCGGGGACAGGAGAGAAGCCTCCCACAAGGATGGTAAAAACATCAAAACATCCCTGGGCAATGTCCTCACAGACAGCCAATTCTCTCACTCCAGAAGCGACTCAAGTTGCTCCTGACATGAAAAACAAAACAAACATCATATATAATATACATCAGTGGTTCCCAAAGTTATTCGGCCTACCGCCCCCTCTCCAGAAAAAATATTGCTCAGTGCCCTGGAAATTAATTTTTAAATTTTTTTAATAGCAATTAAACAGAAAGATATACAGTAGAGTCTCGCTTATCCAACGTAAACGGGCCGGCAGAACGTTGGATAAGCGAATATGTTGGATAATAAGGAGAGATTAAGGAAAAGCTTATTGAACATTAAATTAGGTTATGATTTTACAAATTAAGCACCAAAACATCATGTTATACAATAAATTTGACAGAAAAAGTAGTTCAATACACAATACTGCTATGTAGTAATTACTGTATTTACGGATTTAGCACCAAAATATCACGATATATTGAAAACATTGACTACAAAAATGCGTTGGATAATCCAGAACGTTGGATAAGTGAGTGTTGGATAAATGAGACTCTACTGTATTTACCTGTGGCCATCACCGCTCTTCTGATTGCTGATTGCTGCAGCGCCCACCAGGGGGCGGTAGTGCCCACTTTGGGAATCACTGATACACATTCACGGTTCATTCTGAGTCCGAACCAGCTATGTCACTATATCATGTCATGTTCATCTATATATATAAAAGAGTGACTACAGGCCCCCCAACCTCGAAATTTGACAACACAACCCATCATCCACGCCTCTAGGTTGATACAACAAAAAGAAAAGAAAAATAAAGTCCTAATTAGAGGGAGAGGAATAATAGTTTTCTGCCCACTTGGTCTCCTAGCAACCAACTCAGCCCAGGGGACAGGCACAGTTAGACCTCACTTAGGCCTTTCCCACAGATTAACTGATTTTAACTGGATTATATGGCAGTGTAGACTCAAGGCCCTTCCAAACAGCTATATTACCCATTTAGAATCTTATATTATCTGCTTTGAACTGGATTATCTTGACTCCACACTGCCAGGTAATTCACTACAGCTGTGTAGAAGGGGCCTCAGATAATCCAGTTCTAAACAGATAATATAAGATTATAAATATACAGTAAGAGTCTCACTTATCCAGTCCAACCCAATTCTGCCATGCAGGACACAATCAAAGCACTCCCAACAGATGGCCACCCAGCCTCTCAATACTAATAATAATAATAATAATAATAATAACAACAACAACATCATACAATCCTAAGGTTTGGAATGACCCCTAAGGATCATCCAGATCAACTTCCTTCTACCATGCAGGAGGACACAATCCAAGCACTCCTGACAGATGGCCATCCAGCCTCTACATAATGATGATGATGAAGAAGATGATGATGATGATGGTAATAATAATAATAATAATAATAATAATAATAATAATAATAGAAGCATAGACTCCAAGAGTTTGGAGAGACCCCTAAGGGCCATCCAGCCCAACCCTTTCTACTATGCAGAGGACACAATCCAAGCATTCACAACACATGGACAACGTATAAATACTATACAATACTACACAGGGACATAGAGCCCCTCTACCCTCACCACTTTCCCAGTACACAAACAACCAAATGCATACTAAACATAAAGACAACCATACAACAGACATTCAACACCACCACTACCTCAACAAGTTCTCACCAACACCACCAGACACAGCAACGCGTGACCGGGCACAGCTAGTACTTGATACTGCTACTGTTGTTCAAAGGCCTGGTCCCACAACCAGGTTTTCACCTTTTTTCAAAAAGATAGGAGGGAGGGGGCCTGTCTAATTTCATTTGGGAGGGCATTCCATAGGTGGGGGGCCACCACTGAAAAGGCCCTGTCTCTCATCCCCACCAGCCTCGCCTGTATGCCTCACAACTCCAGGGATTCTTGGATGACACTGATTTTCTGGATCCGGCACAGTCTGGCTTCAGGCCGGGGCACGGTACCGAGACAGCCTTTACCGCCATAGTCCATGATCTTCGCCAGGAGCTGGACAGGGGAGTGTGTCCCTGCTGGTTCTGCTGGACCTCTCAGCGGCCTTCGATACCGTCAATCAAGGTATCCTTCTGGGACGCCTCGCGGGAATGGGACTTGGAGGGACTGTTTTGTGGTGGCTCCACTCATTCCTGGAGGGTCTGTCCCAGATGATGATAGGCGGGGTATAAATAGGGCTAATAAATAATAATAATAAATAACAAAGTTTGGTCCAGGTCCGTCCTTGGCTGGGTTCAGTGCTCTTTGAATGCAGGTGAACTACAACTCCCAGAATCAAGGTCTATTCCCAGAAACCCCTGCAGTATGTTCTGTTGGTCAGGGGGCTGTGCCAAATTTGGTCCCAGACCATTGTTGGTGTGGGTCACTGTTTCTCTGGATGCAAGTGAACTATAACTCCCTTTCCCCCAAACTTCTCCAGTATGTTCTGTTAGTTATGGGGGCTCTGTGTGCCAAGTTTGGTCCCCATCCATCATCAGTGGGGTTTGGAGTGCTCCTTTATTGCAACATTGGAACTATAAATCCCAGTACCAACAACTCCAAAATGCCAATTACCCTCAAAACCCACCAGAATTCCAATATGGGCCTATTGGGTATGCATGCCAAGTTTGGTCCAGACCCATCATTGTTTGGGTTCATAGTGCGTTCTGGGTGTCGGTGAACGACAACTCCTCTCCATTCTCTAGTAGGAGTCACAGGGCTCTGACTATGTGGCATCAATCCCCCAAACTCCTCCAGTATGTTTAGTTCCTGCTCTGTTTGTTAGGCAGACAGAGCTTGAAAAGAGTAGGAAAGGGTTAAGGGAGAGGCAGTGGGCGGAGTCATGCAAATTCCACACCAGTGGAGAACCCTGGGATGCCTGCCTGTGGTGGAGAAAACACATAAAATCTAAGATGAAGTTGACCTCAAATGAAAGCCTTCCTTGGGTAGTGGACCGTGGTGTTTGGGGAGGTCATGGGCAGGGGTTGGGATGCGTGTTCATGGTGCTCGCTGTAACCTGCAATGTTCCTCGGAGGGAACAATAGCTGTTTGTGGAAGCGGGAGCCTGTCTGTGTAAATGGACACTTCTGCCACATACACGCATACAGATTTTCACTTGACGAAGCAGCTGCTTCATCATCCACTGCGACGGCAACTTCCTCATTCCAACAGCGGCTGGATGATTTTTATGGTGTCATAAATTAGCCTCCCCACATATTTATTTATTTATTTATTTCTATCATTTCTACCCCTCCCTTCTCACCCGAGGGGACTCAGGGCGGCTTACAAAAAATGGCAATTAATGCCAACACACCAATATACAATAAAATAACATTAAAACAGTTAAAACATTTAAATAGTATCGTAATATACAATAAACAAAATTAAAACAGTGCAAAATGCATATAAGTGGTACCTAAATTTCCTATTTGATAGATGCAACTATCTTTCGGGTTGCTTAGGTCAACAACGAACACGGACTATTTTAAAAATTGTTGGGTGCTCACCGCGACACAGGCTGGCCTCAAACTCATGACCTCTTGGTCAGAGTGATTTATTGCAGCTGGCTGCTAACCAGCCTGCGCCACAGCCTGGCCCCCACCCTTCTCACCCTATGGGGATTCAGGGTGGCTTTCATGAGTGGTATTATCCAATGCCCAAACAACAAACAACAACCATAATTAAAACAATTCAACAACAATTTAAAACAAGGGTTGTTGTATGTCTTTCGGGCGCTGTGGCCATGTTCCAGAAGTATTCTCTCCTGACGTTTCGCCCACATCTATGGCAGACATCCTCAGAGGTTGTGAGGCATGGAGAAACTAGGCAAGGATGCTAATTAGGGTGATTAACGGAAACATTAGCACTGGCTTCCAACTGACAAAGGACTCTTGTCACACCCTGGACTCTCCACAGATATATACAGTAGAGTCTCACTTATCCAACACTCGCTTATCCAACATTCTGGATTATCCAACACATTTTTGTAGACAATGTTTTCAATACATTGTGATATTTTGGTGCTAAATTCGTAATACAGTAATTACTACGTAGCATTACTGCATATTGAACTACCTTTTCTGTCTAATTTGTTGTATAATATGATGTTTTGGTGCTTAATTTGTAAAATCATAACCTAATTTGATGTTTAATAGGCTTTTCCTTAATGCCTCCTTATTATCCAACATATTCGCTTATCCAACATTCTGCCGGCCCGTTTATGTTGGATAAGTGAGACTCTACTGTATTTACCTTCCTTGCCTAGTTTCTCCATGCCTCACAACCTCTGAGGATGCCTGCCATAGATGTGGGCGAAACATCAGGAGAGAATACTTCTGGAACATGGCCACACAGCCCAGAAAACACACAACAACCCTGTGATCCCGGCCATGAAAGCCTTTGACAACAAATTTAAAACAACATTAAAACAACAAATGTAAACATTACACAACTATTGTGCATAGATCCAAAGTCAGATAATCAGATAATCATATTCACCAATCCAAAGCCCATTCCAACTATATTGCACAGATAATCATGTTGGGCCAAATGCTTGCTCCCAAAGCCAAGTTTTCACTTGTTTGCAAAACGACAGGAGGGAAGGGGCCGATCTAATCCCACCAGGGAGGGGGTTCCACAGCTGAGGGGCCACCACTGAGAAGGCCCCGTCTCTCGTTCCCATCAGTCGCACCTGTGAAGGAGGTGGGACTGAGAGCAGGGCCTCCCCAGATCTTAACTTCCATGATGATTCATAGAGGGAGATGCATTTGGACAGGTAAGTTTGGCTGGGGCTAATCAGGGCTTTGAGTTGTGCTCAGTAGCAAACTGGCAGGCAGTGGAGCTGGTGCAACAGGGGCATTGTGTGCTCCCTGAACGCCACTCCCGTTAGCAATCTGGCTGCCAAATGTTAGACTAATTGAAACGTCCGAACAGTCTTCAAAGGCAGCCCCATGGAGTGCATGTTGCAGAAGTCTATACGAGATGTAACAAGAGCGTGGACCACCGTGGCCAAGTCAGGCGCAACTGGTGCACAAGTTTTCATTGTGCAAAAAAACCCTGTCCACTGCTGAGACCGGAGGTTCAAGAGGAGCCTAGTGCCCAGATTCTTCACCTTGGGATGAATTCATGGCATGGAGGTGCTCTGGTGTCTGGGAAACTGCAGAGCACACTCCATGACACAAGACCTCTCTGGCTGAGCATCCTTTTAGTAAGATTTCTAGAGACATAATAAAGAGTAGTGGAGATAATGGACATCCCTGTCTCGTTCCTTTGCCTATATTGAACCTCCCCGATTCTTGCGAATTCATTGTAATTTTTGCTTCTTGGCTATCATAAATTGCCTGTATTGCATTTGTGAATTGGAAGCCAAAATCTAATTCTTTAAGCAATAATTTTAAGAAATCCCAATTTAAATTATCAAAAGCTTTTTCTGCATCCAGACTCAGTAAAACCAATTCTTCTCGATTATTTTTTTCCTAGTATTCTATTACGTTTAATATCGTTCTGATATTATCTTTGACCTGGCGGTTAGGTAAGAAGCCCGCTTGGTCTTCTTTTATCCAGTCACTTAAGAATAATTTTAATCTCTCTGCTAGAATATTTGTAAATATCTTATAATCAACATTGAGCAATGAAATCAGCCTGTAATTCTTCACGTCTTTTGGGTCTTGTTTTTCTTTGTTTATCATTGTGATAGTGGCCGTCTTCCGGGAATCTGGGGGCTTTTGCTGATTAAGTATCCCGTTCATAATTTTTTGGAGAGATGGCATAACTTCTTCTATCATAGTCTTATAATATGTGAAAAGCCATCTGGACATGGAGCTTTATTTGCATCCATTTTATTTATTGCTTTTTTATTTCGTCTACCATTATTTCTTTGTTTAATCTCTCCCTTTGTTGATCAGTTATTTTTGAAGATTCTCTTTGCCTAGTTGAGCATCTTAAAGCAACCCTCCTACCGGCCCCAAACACCTAGCAGTGCAAGAAATCTCTCACACAGAATCTTGGGCCACCATCACCATTGTATCTGAGCAGGGATTGTTCTTTGTTGGGCAGGTGTTAAAGTAGTGGTTCTCAACCTGAGGTCCCCAGAATTTTTTTTTATCTTCAACTTCCAGAAATCCGAACAGCTGGTAAACTGGCTGGGATTTCTGGGAGTTGTAGGTCAAAAACATCAGGGGACCTCTGTGTTAAAGTACTTCTCACTGGGAAATGAGCTCCTCTCAGTTGGGCCAATATTTCTCCTCCCTTCCCCTGTTCTTTGTGTCCAACAAGACCTTTCTCTGTTCACCTCCTTATTTTCCTCTCATTTGTCTGGCAGGTACTTTCTGAACAAATCTTGTGAATAACACCTTGTGAGAGCCTTGCCCTCGGGATGCCATAAGCCTAAAATGACTTGAAGGGACACAGCACTGACGAGAACAAGAAATACGTAGAAGAAAGATATACTTCAAGCTCTTTACTGTGTAATTAAGGGAGAAAGCGAAGATTGTGCTCCAAAAAGAAGGACTTGGAGAAAGACTAGAAGGTTACAGCAATATAAACACCAAGAAGAGAAAAGTCTGGACTTCATAGCTGTGAAGTTCTGGCATAATACTTTAATCATAAATTTAAAAGAATGGAAAATCTTCTACATCCGTATTCCACATCACACACAGGGGTGAAGGTACATAAGTGTATGGACTGCGAGAAATGTTTCATTGAGAGAAGTTCTCTTACTAAACATCAACGAACTCACACGGGAGAGAAGCCATATAAATGCATGGAATGTGGGAAGAGCTTCAGTCAGAGTCACAATCTGTGTACTCACCAGAGGACCCACACTGGGGAGAAGCCATACCAGTGCATGGAATGTGGAAAGAGCTTCAGTCAGAGTAGACATCTGTACATTCATCGGAGGACCCACACTGGGGAGAAGCCCTATCAATGCATGGAATGTGAAGAAAGCTTCAGTCAGATTGGAAATCTGTTTACACATCAGAGGACCCACACGGGGGAGAAGCCACATAAATGCACGGAATGTGGAAAGAGCTTCAGTTACAGTGGGGACCTGCGTTCCCACCAAAGGACCCACACAGGGGAGAAGCCATATCAATGCCGTGAATGTGGAAAGAGCTTCAGTCAAGTTGGACATCTCCGTTCCCACCAAAGGACCCACACAGGAGAGAAGCCGTATCAATGCGTGGAATGTGGAAAGAGCTTCAGTCAGAGTGGACATCTCCATTCCCATCAAAGGACCCACACAGGAGAGAAGACCCATAAATGCGTGGAGTGTGGAAAGAGCTTCAGTCACAGTGGAGACCTGCATTCCCATCAAAGGACCCACACAGGAGAGAAACCACACAAATGCATCGAATGTGGAAAGAGCTTCAGTCTGAGTGGAAATCTGCGTTCCCACCAGATGATCCACACAGGGGAGAAGCCATATCAATGCATGGAATGCGGAAAGAGTTTCAGAAAAAGATCGGCATGCATTAGACATCAGAAAACTCACACACGCCTAAAGGAAGAGACCTTACTTTAAGCTTTCTAGCTCTCTTAAAAAGAGCCTTACAAAGTCCATCCCTCCATTGGTGGACAAAGAACGGGAGAATGGAAGGAAAGAAGAAGGCTGCCACCTTGAGCTCCATCTTTCATGGACAGCAATTTGTGTGACCTTGGTCGACTACTTCTGAAGGCAGGTGTTTTCACAGTATTGCAACACGTTTGGAAGGGATTGGCTTGACCTCTTCCTTCTCAAGGAAAGCATCAGAGGCCTTTGGGATTATGTGTGAAGGCTTCTGAAATGAGCAGCAGTTGAGACCGTACCGTAAACGGGTTCTGGAGAAGAATGGCTCCTTGGTAAGTGATAACTGTCGATGTGTGAAAGGCTAATCGAGATTTATTCACCTTCTCCCATCTCAATTCCTCTCCTTCCAAAGACCTGCCAATCTGTCCAGTCTCGCAGAAAATAAACTCTCATCAGTCAGATGTCAGCCGATCCCAGCGGTTCAGAAACTTTATTAAAGTTATTTACAGCTATGTACACAAGCACAGCTAACACACATGTTCGGCAGAATTGATGGCGACCAGCGAAGGAGCTTATCAGTAAAAATTGTCTCCTCCCACATTCCATTATTTATTTACTACATTTATATTCTGCTCTTCTCACCTCGAAGAGGACTCAGAGCGGCTTACAAATCAAATGAACATACAATATATTATTAGCATAGCACAATATGAGCATTAAATTACTATACTGGACTATATTATTATATGGTAATATTACCAGTTACTTATGTCCGGTTACGTAGCAGAAGCTAAATCAATGTCGCTCTAGGCAGTAAATCTACTTCTATGCACTTAACCATTCCTCTGCTGGAATGCTTACCGAAGCCTTGTAGCCTGAAAGCCTAGCTTATTCCTCCCTGGGGGAATCTTTTGTTGGGAGGTGTTAGCTGGCCCTGATTGTTTCCTGTCTGGAATTTCCCTGTTTTGAGAGTATTGTTCTTTATTCACTGTCCTTGTTTTAGAGTGTTTTAATGGTGGGAGCCAGGTTTTGTAATCAAACCCCTCCCTGCGCCATCACCGCCTCTGCGCAGGCGCAAGATGGACACCATTTCTCTTGCAGTAGTGTGTCTTCATTATGTTTTTCCCTTTTTCTGCATGCTGGATGGGGATGGGGTAAGCGGGAGACTTTTTTTTCATGGTCACTCCTTGGATAGTGGTGAGATTTGTTTTGTTGTTTACACGGTCCTACAAACATATATTACATTATATATATATATATATATATATATATATATATATATATATATTTCAAGACTTCTGCCTTATAGGTAAAGATGGCCTTGGATTCCCTTGTGTTTAATAAATAATATCTTGTTTGCTGTGTCATAAAATAAAATAATAAATATACTAACATTGGAATGATACAGAGAAGTTTAGCATGGCCCCTGAGCAAGGATGACACGCAAATTAATGAAGCATTCCATATTTTTTATTTGTTGTTCTGTGTTGTTTTTGGTTGCTATTATTACTTTGTTGTATTTTTTTGCTGTAAGTCGCCCCGAGTCCCTTTTGGGAAAGGGGGTGGGATACAAATAAAGCATTGTTGTTGTTGTTGTTGTTGTTGTATGAACAAATTAAGTTGTTCAAGGAAATTACAAGATTGGGACTTACTAATTTGCTAGTTATAATAATGAGGGCATTTATTTGTTGTGTGTTCCAGGAATTAGTGTAATATTATTAAAAATGGGAGGGTAAATATAGAACAGCACTTAAAGTGAATCAATAGAGATAAAAATTAGCATGCAGTGAGAGTTTTATAGATTTGTTTTTCTGTCTCTTAGTTTTGTTCTCATTGTGTAGATGCGTGTCCTTTTTCCTTTTATGTTTGTTAAGGAGTCGTGTTTTTTTTTTAAAGTACCAAAATTGTAATTTATGTAAAAAATAAATAGTTTGTGTAAACATGCTTTTGTTTGTTTTTCCTTTTTTCCTTTTTTTTTGAGGGAGAAAAGGAAGGGGCTGAAGTCAAAAATGTCAATAAATGGTTAAATTGAGACTCATTCACTTTCTGTCTCAATTTACCTCCTTCTCTGGCAATCTAGCTATCTGCTCAGTCGCACACACACAAAAAAAAATCACACTTCCCAGCTGTCAGCAGAAACCAGCGGCTCTTATCTTTATTGAGGTAATTTACACTATTTATATAGTTGTGCCGGAGCATAGCATTCGTGTACCCGACCTGATCGATCACGCATGGGAAGCATTCTGCTGTCACCTCCCACATTCCACAGCAATGACGAATATCCTGTTGCCTACTGGAAACCACTCACTGTTTCCCTCTAGTAATAAATCTCTACTCTATGCAGTTAACTCTTACATTACTGGAACGCTGGATTACTTGCTGCATTACAGACATACACAATCAGTTTGCTTTAAACCATAAGTGAAATTTCAAAACTACACAAAACAATACCTTCACACAAAACACCTGGAGGGCCCAAGTTTGCCCATGCCTGTATAGGCTGTACCAATACGAGCATAGTGTCTAGACCTGGGGAAGTCATGGCCCACTCTCTTCAGTCTGGGATAACTCTGTGTCCGGATCTGGGCAGCATAATTCAAGAAGGATATTGACAAGTTGGAAGTTCTCCAGAGAAGGGCTATGGGGAATGGCTGAGGGAGCTGTGTATGTGTGGCTTGGAGAAAAGAAGGCTGAGAGAGGACATAGAGCCAGTATTTGGAGGGATGTCGTCTTGAGGTGAAAGGGGAAAGTTTGTTTGGAGACTGAGACATGGAGCAATCGATTTCATTCGCAAGTAAGAAGTTTCCATCTGAACATTAGAAATAATTTCCTGACACTCAACGCTGTTTGGCAGTGGAAGATGCTTCTTCTTGGAAGTCTCCTCTGTAGGTTTTTAGTAGATGCTGGATGAGCGTCCATTGGTGGTGGTATGTAGATGTTATTCCTGCAAAGCAGGGGTTGGTCTAATGAGGATGAGCACACAAGCGAAACTGACTGGAAGGACAAAATGCGTGTTCTTAACCATAAAAGATCCTGTAAGGTAGACTCCAGTAATACACGGAAAAAGAGTTACTAGATGTACAAGCTGGGTTTAGAAAGGCAGCGGAAAGAGAGACCCAATGGCCAATATCTGGATCATGCTGGATAGTGGAGGAAGGCAGGGAATTTCAGAAAAACATGTATTTCTGTTTTATTGACTCTTCTAAAGCCTTCGACTGTGGATCATAATAAATTGAGGCAAGTTCTTGGTGGTCTGGGGATACAAAGCCACCTGGTCTGTCTCCTGAGAAATCCGTGTAACGATCAAGTAGCAACAGTCAGAACAGACCACGTAAAAGGAGATTGGTTCAAGATTGGGCAAGGAGTACAGGCGTCAGGGCTGCCTACTCTCACCCAACCTATTCAACTTGTACGCAGAACACATCATGCGACATACGTGTGGGGCTTGACGAATCCAAGGCTGGAAGAAACATTAACAACCTCAGATCTGCAGATGATACCACTCTGATGAAAGCTGAAAGTGAGGAGGAACTGAGGAGCCCCATAACCAAGGGGGAAAAAGAAGAAATTGCAAACGTTGGGCTTATTTATTTATTATTTATTTATTGCATTTCTATACCGCTTTTCTCACCCCTGGGGGAACTCCAAGCGGTTTACAGCATAATAAATGGCAAAATTTAATGCCTCACAGATATATACAATTATATCACACATCTAAATCAAAATCCAGTCATGTCTGACTCTGGGGGTTGGTGCTCATCTCTATTTCTAAGCCGAAGAGCCGGCGTTGTCCGTAGACACCTCCAAGGTCATGTGGCCACTGGCATGACTGCATGGAGCGCCATTACCTTCCTGCCGGAGCGGTACCTATTGATCTACTCACATTGGCATGTTTTCGAACTGCTAGGTTGGCAGAAACATGTTATTGTCAGGACGCAGAGCCAGGGGTCAGGGTGCGTGTTGGTCGGTTTCTTCAAAACCATCCATCAATCAGCTCCACACCAGCACCCTGATGAATTGGCGAAATTCTGCCCTCACCCATTCCTCCAAAGTCATATGCAGTCTGTAGTTTAAACATTTATTCAGTATTTACACATTATATTTACAAAACGCAGCAAAAGCCATCGCTTGAAGCTGGCATTTTTCTTTTTTCCTCTCGGCACGGCAAAACGCAGCTCAACTGATAAGAAAGCACATTCCACAGTTCGAAGGAAGTTCCGACCTCCAAGGCCGGAAATCATGTCTCATAGGTCACAGCAGGCTGTCAATCAAACTGGCCTGCTGTTAACTGTTTCATTGCTGAAACACACACTTGCAAAACAGCAGAAACACTTGATTTACATTTCATATACACACAACCAAAAATCCAACAGTTATTGCAGCAATTAATGTAGACCCCTTCTCTCCCCCCCCCCCCCATCTCCCTTTCCATAGAGTTTCAAACCTTCTTTTTCTACCCTCCCTGCTCTGCTCTGCCATCCCACAAGACACAAAGTTCTTTAGGTACAGATTGAGTCCAGTCCAGAACGAGGAGGGTAAAAACATCCCAGGCCTTCTTGGGTGATGGTAAATGTGATATGAGGTCCTTGGGGAGGGTGGGCGGGACAGTCTTATCTGATGATGGCAGTAGGTTACGGATCAGTTTGATAAAAGTCAAGAGGAACATAAATTTTATCAGTTGTGGTGTCATAAGTGGATGGATGGGAAAATAGTGAAGAGTAGAGACATCACACTGGCAATGAAGGTCCGCATAGTCAAAGCAATGGTATTCCCTGTAGTAACCTATGGATGCGAGAGAGAGCTGGACCATAAGGAAGGCTGAGCAAAGGAAGAGACGCTTTTGAACTGCGGTGTTGGAGGAAAATCCTGAGTGTGTCTTGGACCTTGGCAAGAAGATCCAACCAGTCCATCCTTCAGGCAAACGTGAAGGACTTTGGCCACATCATGAAGAGACAGGGAAGCTTGGAGAAGAGAGTGATGCTGGGGAAATGGAAGGAGAAGGAGAAAGGAAGAGGGGCCAACCAAGGGCAAGGTGGGTGGGTGGGATCCCTGGACTGACTGATTCCACCTTGAAGGAGCTGCGGGTGGCCACAACTGCCGACAGGGAGCTCTGGCCTGGGATGGGCCAGGAGGTCACCAAGAGTCAGAAGCAACTGAAAGAATAAACAACAACAATCATAAAATCTGAACTTCATGGGTTGTGGAGTCCAGAGCCATTCTGCTCTGTGCAGGATTGCCAGTAAAAGCATGCTCCTCTTTTTGAAGTCATCCAGAGAAAGAAACCCTCCACTGTGTTGTTGTATGTATTCCGGGTTGTCTGGCCGTGTCTCAGAAGTATTCTCTCCTGACATGTCGCCCACATCTATGACAGGCATCCTCAGAGGTTGTGAGGCATGGAGAAACTAGGCTAATAGTCAACACGGATTTACCAAAAACAAGTCATGCCCGACTCATCTGATCTCTTTTTTCGATAGAGTTACGAGTTGGGTCGATACAGGGAATGCTGTGGATGTAGCGTACCTGGATTTCAGTAAGGCCTTCGACAAAGTCCCCCACGACCTTCTGGCAAACAAACTAGTAAAATGTGGGCTAGACAAAACTACGGTTAGGTGGATCTGTAATTGGCTAAGCGAACGAACCCAAAGGGTGCTCACCAATGCGTCGTCTTCATCATGGAAAGAAGTGACAAGTGGAGTGCCAAAAGCAGGGCTCCGTCCTGGGCCCGGTTCTGTTCAACATCTTTATTAACGACTTAGACGAAGGGTTAGAAGGCACGATCATCAAGTTTGCAGACGACACCAAACTGGGAGGGAGAGCCAACACTCCAGAAGACAGGAGCAGAATCCAAAACGATCTTGACAGACTAGAGAGATGATTGGCTGAAACTCACAAAATGAAGTTCAACAGGGACAAATGCAAGATACTTCACTTCGGCAGAAAAAATGGAAATCAAAGATACAGAATGGGGGACGCCTGGCTAGACATCAGTACATATGAAAAAGATCTTGGAGTCCTCGTGGACAACAAGTTAAACATGAGCCAACAATGTGATGCGGCTGCTAAAAAAGCCAATGGGATTCTGTCCTCATCAAGAGGGGAATAGCGTCTAGATCCAGGGAAGTCCTGCTCCCCCTTATTCTATTCTGCCTTGGTCAGACCACACCTGGAATCACACTGGGTCCAATTCTGGGCACCACAGTTGAAGGGAGATGTTGACAAGCTGGAAAGCGTCCAGAGGAGGGCGACTAAAATGATGAAGGGTCTGGAGAACAAGCCCTATGAGGAGCGGCTTAAAGAGCTGGGCATGTTTAGCCTGCAGAAGAGAAGGCTCAGAGGAGACATGATGAGAGCCATGTACAAATACGTGAGGGGAAGTCATAGGGAGGAGGGAGCAAGATTGTTTTCTGCTGCCCTGCAGACTAGGACGCAAGGGAACAATGGCTTCAAACTACAGGAAAGGAGATTCCACCTGAACATCAGGAAGAACTTCCTCCCAGTGAGAAGGGCTGTTCACCAGTGGAACTCTCTCCCCGGGGCCGTGGTGGAGGCTCCTTCTTTGGAGGCTTTTAAGCAGAGGCTGGATGGCCATCTGTCGGGGGTGCTTTGAATGCGATTTCCTGCTTCTTAGCAGGGGGTTGGACTAGATGGCCCATGTGGTCTCTTCCAACTCTACTATTCTATGATTCTATGATTCTATGATTCTATGATTCTATGCAAGGAAGGTTAATATATATCTGTGGAGAGTCCAGTGTGTGAGACAAACTATCTACAGACCCAGAAAGAAAATCCAACAAATGCTACGGTCAGCGAAGGCCAAGAGGGATCCTCTCTCCTCTGCAGGAGTCTACCGGATCCCATGCAGCTGTGGACAAGTCTACAGAGGGACCACCAAACGCAGCATTGCCCAAACACGAGTCAAACATGAAAGGCACTGCAGACTAATTCAACCAGAGAAATCAGCCATAGCAGAGCCCTTGATGAACCAGCCTGGACACAGCATGGTATTATTTGAGAACACAGAAATGCTTGACCACTCCAACAACTATCATGTCAGACGACACAGAGAAGCCATTGAAATCCACAAGCATGTGGACAACTTCAAAGAGAAAGGAGGAAACCATGAAAATGAACAAAATCTGGCTACCAGTATAAAAAAAACTCAAAAATCAGAACAGTAGATGGGAAGCAACACTCTGAGAGCAGAGGAGCTCCAGGGATGACTCATGACTCTGAACAAAGGATGCCCCCCAGGCAAGAGACAAACCTTTCCAATGCTAATCGGAGTGATTAACTGCAACATTCATGCTACATTCCAACTGACAAAGAACTCTTCTCACACCCTGGACTTCAACCAGGGTATATATATATCAACCTTCCTTGCCTAGTTTCTCCATGCCTCACAACCTCTGAGGATGCCTGCCATAGATGGAGAGAATACTTCTGGAACATGGCCATGCAGCCCAGAATACACACAACAACCCTGTGACCCCAGCCATGAAAGCCTTCGACAACAAACCCTCCACTGTTCGAGGCGGTCACTTCCTTTTCAAAATCACTGTAACCACCAAGAAAGTCCCCCTGAGGTTGTGTCAACATCCCTTCACCTTCACCACTCTGGAGCAGACCAGCTGGTGACAGCAAGAGAGTCAGGTGAGCATTCAGTGCCAATCCCATCAAGAGAAGGTGTCCACTGGAAGCTCCTGTATCAGGTAAGGTTGGATCAGGGCCATGACTGGTTCACATGGTCCTTTTGTAGTCGCCCAATTTGTTCTGTGGTTTCAGCTGAAAGGGGTGATTTGGGAGTCCCCCAATCACTTAAAAATACCGGGCTCTTGCCAAGCTGCTATGAGAACCACTCGGAGTCCAAAGGGTTGAGGACAAACACCTTTATTGTAGCTACAGACAGACAATAGCAACACGACAGTGAAGCTGGCAAAAATTGTCTGCCCCGAGCAAATCTGCCCGGGGTCATATATATATACCCTACTTGTTTATCACATTTTAGTTCCTTGGAAAAACCACCAGCACGGCCTGCGGTCGACTGCATATCCTGTCTCGTAAACAACTCCAGGATGCAGCTCACCAGCTGTACATCCTGACTTGTAAACGACTCCAGGATGTAGCTCACCACGAACTATAGATCATTTCAACAAGTTAGGCAAAAGTTCATATATTTCATACATTTCTCAGAATCGGCTACAGCTGCACATCCTGACTTGTAAACAACTGATTCTTGCTAAACATACAGGACACATGCTATCTTGTCACAAGTCAGCAAGTTGCAAATTTCAAGATCATTTCTGAAGAGAGAGACTGATCTCTGGTTTCAAGCAGACAGGTATTCCAAAATGGAGTCACTCTTGTTCAGTGACCCCTTCACAGCTACCACAAAGATCTCAGTTTTGGAGGCTGGTATGTCTAGCTCTAGCTATGAACTGGACACAGCCCTCTGGGCGCTTATGTCTGGCCTTCCTATTTCCCCCCATTGTCTGGCCCACCATGTCATTATGTCGAAAGGACAGGGGAGGAAGGCACGTGGTGCTGGGAGCTGTCCAGAGTGCTCTCAGCCACCACGTTCCTTCCTCGGGCCCAAGCCAGGAAGGCAGACAGCGGCGGAAAGGGCTCTGCGGGGCTCTCTCGTCCTCCTGCCGAGAGAACAGCTTGAGCCAGGAAGGTTTAGGTAGGACCACAGTTAAGAGGATCCATGCCTGGCAAGCATGTGCTAAACCAGACAGACCAGGACAGAGAAACCAGCCCAACAGGTTGAAGACAAGCCATCGAGGTGTTTTCAATCCCCAAAAGGGATGCAAGTGCAGCAAGTTGCTTCAAAGGTACAAACATAAACATATAGAGAAATACAAGACAGTTCTGGCAGATATCCAGACTTCCCGCTCCCTCCCCTGATTGGCCAGAAAAGAGGCTGGCTAGGATCCACGCCAGGATTGGCTGGGAGGGGGAAATGGCAGTCAGGGATTGGTCAGCCTGAAGCACCAATCAGCTGCAGAGATGCCCCCAGGAGGGCACCATTTGGGGGAAACAAATGGTAAACATACGTTGATGAGCTTTTGATTACCTCAGATGTCTAGTTCTGTGTCAAACAAAGATATGGATCTTAGGAAACAAAGGTGTGAGACTCAAGGGACAATGATGCTGACCAGAAGGCGTTGTGGGGGGAATCCTGCTCAGCCCCGCAGCCATTGACTTGTGGTGTCCCGCAGGGTTCAGTATTGTCCCCCATGTTGTTTAACATCTACATGGAGCCACTGAGTGAGATCATTCAGATTTTTGGAGTTTGATGTCCTCTGTGTGCAGATGACGTCCAACTCTACTACTCCTTTTCACCAGATGCTAAGGAGGCTGTCCAGGTCGTGAACCGATGCCTGGCCGCTGTGATGGTTTGGATGAGGGCGAACAAATTAAAGTTGAATCCAGATAAGACAGAGGTCCTCCCGGTCAGTCCTGAAGTCCTAGGTTCACAGCTTGGGAGTCCTCCTGGACTCATCTCTGATCCTGGAACACCAGGTTTTGGTGGTAGCTAGGGGGGCTTTTGCACAACTAAAACTTGTGCGCCAGTTGCGCCCGTAGCTTGGGAGGTCAGACTTGGCCACAGTGGTCCATGCTCTCGTTACATCTAGGACAGACTACTACAATGCGCTCTATGTGGGGTTGCCTTTGAAGACTGTTCGGAAGCTTCAAATAATCCCATGAGAGGCAGCCAGGTTAATAACTGGGTTGGCGTACAGGGAGCACACAACTCCCATGTTGCGTCAGCTCCATTGGTTGTGCTACCAAGCACAATTCAAAGTGCTGGCTTTGGCCTATAAAGCCCAGGCCCAGTTTACCTGTCCAAACTCATCTCTCCCTATGAATCACCGTGCAGATTAAGATCTTCCAGGAAGGCCCTACTCTTGATCCCACCACAATCAGCGGGGATGAGATACAGGGCCTTCTCAGTGATCGCCCCTTGTGATAGGTTGTAGATAGAAATAACCAGAAGCTTTACCACACTGTCTGAACCAAGATATACCCTGCAGTATAATAGTGTCACTCAGGCTTGTGTAACAAGTAACAGTATTTTTACTTCAGTTCAAAAGATCAAACAGGGCAACAATATATACAGCAGTCTCTTGGAATTCTCACAGAGAATATAAGGAATAAATAGTCCCTTTAAACAGTCTTTAAATATGCCTCATTTGCCTTATAAATAATCAGGCCTTGGAGAGTTGGCAGCCATTTCCTTTCCTGACTATTTCCAGTCAGCGCTCTCTTCACTCTCCGAGGTGAAAGTGGCAGCAAGCTAGAGACAGTAGCCAATTGGAATTCTGGCTCCTGGCTGACTCAGCCAATCAGCTGTTGACACAGGCTTTTCCAGTCAACCCATTATATCACGGTCTGTCTTTACAAATCTTCACACCCCTCAGCTATGAACTCCCTCCCGGGTGAGATTAGATCAGCCCCCTCCCTCCTGTCCTTCAGGAAGATGGTCAAGACCTGTATGCAAAAATACTTAATAAAAATTATTTTTTTTAAAAAAAGACCTGGCTGCAGGACCAAGCCTTTGGGGCAGGGCAATAACGGCAGGAATAGGAAATTTGACTGCTTTCCAGATCCGGTAGGGCTGATTTGTGATGGTTTTAAATAATGGTTTTAATGTGATGATGTCTGATATTAGTGTTTATGTATATTTATGGTTGATTTTATGTCCCTGCACTGAATGCTTGCCATAAATATGTTGTGCTCCGCCCTGAGTCCCCTTCAGGGTGAGAAGAAAGGGTGGAATATACATGTTTTAAATAAACAAATAAATAAAATCTTGGGTAATCAAGCGCTTGGCTGTCAATAAAAGAGTTTAACAAATACACCTATTCTGAGCTCCTCCTTCTGTGGGCAGCAATCTCTCAGCCTTAGATGAACCAGATGTTTATATACACATATTCTCGGCCTTACCTGGGCTGGCACGGGAAGCCACCTATCTCTGTACACACATAAACAATGGACTCGGGGATTATCTGGTTTGGGAAACAGCCAGAGGGACTTGCCTAGTAGGCATTTCTGATCGATGAAAAAAATGTTTCAATTCTCGTTTCTAAAGTAGGGGGCGCTGGTGCTTCGATATAGAAAGTATTTCCGATTTTTTCACCCAAAAATTTCGGATATTTCCGAAAATTCGTAATGATTCTAAATGTTTCTAAAATGGCGGACGCGCATGCACAATCACCCCAAAAAAAAGGAACTGGGGGGGGGGACTTTTACTGGGCTCTCCCACCCTCATTTCTTGAGCTATCCTCATCAAATTTGCAAATTTGAAAACTAGAAATTCCCTTACTATATTTGTAAGCAAGAAGGACACTGGAAACCAATGGTGTCTCCGGCTATGTAATCCCACAAGCCTCAACCCAATGCCTTCCATTAGAAATGGTCCAGTGACCACCACGCCAAGCAATGCCCTGGCAAGTTGTGCAAAGATACTTTGAAAACTAGAAATTCCCTTGCTAAGAGAAAGAACCAGCAACAAAACCCTAACCCTTTCTCCAAACCCCTCTGTGGGAACAGCCAGACCGGGCCCCTTCACCCTCTCTCTCCCTCAAGACACGAGACTTGCTTGCTCTCCGTTTGCAGACCACCACCCTCTCCGTGCAAGACCCAGCCCAGAATGGCTCACCCGGGCTACACAACAGGCTTTTATGGCAATCTTCCATGTGGACGCAGAGGACCCTAGCCCCCACTTTTGCGTCCATTGTGGAAGCTTCTGATTGGCCGGGGAGCAGCAGCCAGGTTAGGCTGCGCTAAGCTCCCAATTCAAGGTAGATTGCAGAAACAATTTTTTTTAAAAAATATATTAAAAATTTTTGGGGGGGGTAATTAACGAAACATTAAGAGACAATTAGAGAATGGGCCAACAATGGTTCGAATTACATTGCTGGTTGCGCTGTGAGACAATGTCTCAGAATGCTTATCAAAAAGCGAGAACAATCTGAAATAAATCCGATATACAATTCAAAACGATTTTTTGGCCATGTCTATTGCCTAGCCTTCCTGTTCTCAAGGGATTCTCCCAGCAGGGTTACGGAGAGGTGACTGTCTCTGGGCTACATCTTGATACACTTTATACATTTCGTAAAGCAGTTTATACATTTTAATGGATACAGTACACAGAAGGATACAAGTTACTCAGAAAGTCAAGAAAAATAGAATTGTTTGAAAAGTTAGAAAGTCTTGGGAAGGGAACAAAGCTGACGCTGGTCCACTCCTGATCTCCCGATGCTTTGAACTTGTCAAAATCTGGAAAAGATCTAAAAAATAATTTTAAAATCATGTATTTAGTGTGGAGCCCTTGGAGAACGATAAATCTTCTGGGGAGCAATATCATGGCTCAACAACGGTTTGAATCTGAGTTTTCGTTTCTGGAAAGAATCCTGCCCCATCTTTCCCATGGCTTTCTCATGGCTTCCCTTCATATATTGAGGATTCTGGGCGTGACAGTCCAAAAAGAGATTGGGGTTCTGCATCATTCAGGGGAAAGACCTTGTTCCTTCAAGTCAACAGGGGACTTGTGGAAGCCCTTGGGTTTTAACAGGGTTTTTGTAAGGAAAGATATACACCCTTTGGGGGATGCTGGGGTTTGTGGTCCAACCACGTCACTTTCCCAAGCTCTATTATTCAAAGGGCCTGATTCTCTCTAAGGAAACTGTGATGTTAGAAGATGGTGACCATTTCCACCACCTTGGCAGCCACCTCTCCACAAAAGTCAACATTGACACTGAAATACAACACCGTCTGAGCTCTGCGAGTGCAGCGCTCTTCCAAATGAAACAGTTTGAGGATCGGGACATCCGTAGGGAGACTGAGGGGCTACTGTCTTCCCAACCCTGTTCTACGACTGTGAAACATGGACATCACACTCAATTCCTGGAATGATTCCACCAGCGTTGGCCCCGAAAAATCCTACCAATCTCTTGGAAAGACAGGTGGACAAATGTCAGCATGCTGGAAGAAGAAACCAAGACCACCAGCACCGAAGCAATGCTCCTATGCCATCAACTCCACTGGACTGAAGGCCACGTCATCCAAAGGCCCAAAGATCGCCATTGTCTCCCAAAGCAGCGACTCTCCTCATAGAATCATACTCCCAACTCAAGAACGGGAAATCTAATGTTGGTGGACAGGAAAAGAGATGGAAAGATGGGCTCAAAGCCAACCTTAAAAACAGTGGCAGAGACACTGAGAGAGAACTGGGAAGCCCCGGCCCTTGAGCATTCTAACTGGAGGTCAGCTGTGAGCAGCAGTGCTGTGGGATTCAGAGAGGCATGAATGGAGGGCTTAAGGGAGAAACGTGCTGTTATACCTCAGCCAGTCATGGCTTCAGAGCCTGATCAGGAACTGAACTCTGACACAGATGAGGTTTATTATGACTTTTCACCCAGTTCCGAGAACCCTTTGCAGCTCCAGGTGCCTGGAGAAATCAGCCAGGAAGAGCAGTTAATTGGAAAGGAGTCTCCCTTGTCTGGGCCAGATGTTCGCAGCTCACCTGAGAATGCGGGTTTAATCGGAGAGAATTTCTGAATCGTGAGAGAAGTGTTAAACAAGGCTTTCGTAGAAGTCAACGTCTGGCATCCCGAGGGGATAATGGTTAGAGTTCCCATGGGAACTTTTTGGGAGTATTGCTCTCCCTACTTGGGATTCAGTTTAGGATCCATAAAAGCATTTTGCACTGTAGATTCCTTGCGGTGTCAACATTGCTTTCTTGGAGAGAGGTTTCTCTGTTTCTACCTCCAGTTTTCAAGCCAAGTATTTCCAGTTCCAGTTCCAGTCCGGCTGAGCTGAGCCTCGAGCTGAGCTGAGCAGACTCTCAAGTAGACCTTGATTTTACTCCAGTTGTTATTTCCTTGTTCCTGTTTCAAGTTTGCCTCCGCTTTGACAACTTTGCTGCCTTGATCACTACGAAGTATCGCCAGTGGATTTGAACTCTGTTTCCTGCCAGCCTTGTTTCTTTGTTGCAATTCATGGATTTGATTGCTTGGGAGAGCTAACGAGTTCTCATTGTGGATTATAATATCGGACCTTTTCTTTTACCCATTTGGAATCATTATTGACTTTTCAGAAAGAACTATTTTCTCCTCAAACTCTATAACTATTTTCATCTGGATTTATATTCACTTTAATAAAGATATTATATCTTATATTGATTCCTGTCTGGTTTTCGAGTGCTCACACTTCCTTGGAGTGTAACACGTGCCAAGTGGAAGGCACGTCAAGCCAACCCTGACCGGGACCGCTTTCCGTCTGGAAACCAAAGTCCTCACTGTGGAAAAACATGTCGGTCAAGAATAGGGTTCCACAGTCACCTACGTGTCCACTGCCAGGACACTACACCTGGAGGGCCATCATAGTCAGACAACGGGGGATTGCCTAAGTAAGTAAATAAAGTAAGATGGCCGTTTCCCTGCCTTTGCGAGACCTGAGCATGACATGACTCGAAGGCCTCTCCTTCTTGGGTCTCCATGAGTCAAAGCCACCTTGAAAGGCCCATTGTAGCAAGGAAGCAGAGCATTCAGAACTGGGATTGTATTTATATGGTTTTGCAATATCTGAGCAAGGCTGTGGATGCCGGGACTTGGCTTGGAGTGTTGCCATAAGACAAAGCCAATCTTGGGGCAGGAGAGGGCTGGACTGGATGACCTTTGGGGTCCCCATCTGAAGCCACCCTTGTGAGCCTTCCAGCCAGTCCTCCTTGCCAAGGGCGTCCTCCTCCGCTTCGGGGAATGCGCTGCTTGGCGGAGGAGGACCGGCTGTTAGGAATGGTGGGAGTTGAAGTCCAAAACCCCTGGAGGGAGGGCCCAAGTTTGCCCATGCCTTTTTGCATGGACTGGGTGGCCTTTGGGGCTGCCTTCCAACTGCAGGCTTCTCTTAGCCTATGGAAGAGCGGTTGGGTGGCCATCAGTCAGGAGTGCTTTGATTATTGGACTGAATGGTCCATTCTGATTGCAGGAGTCCGTGATGCTGTCTGTCTGTCTACCTACTGCCTACCTATCTATCTACTACCTATCTACCTATCTTTCTATTTACTTATCTACCCTACCTAGTATCTATCTATCTATCTATCTATCTATCTATCTATCTATCTATCTATCTATCTATCTATCTATCTGTCTATCTATCCATTTGTCTACCTACCTACCTACCTACCTACCTATTTATTTGTCTACCTACCTACCTACCTACCTATGCACTTGTCTGTCTATCTACCTATATATCTGCCTCCCTACCTATCTATATATTGGTCTATCTACCTATGTATTTGTCTGTCTGCCTACCAACCTAGGCATCTACCTACTCACCTACCTACCTACCTACCTACCTACCTATGTATTTGTCTATCTACCTATGGATTTGTCTGACTGCCTACTTACCTACCTATATACCTACCTACCTACCTAGTTATTGGTCTATCTACCTATGGATTTGTCTGACCGCCTACTTACCTACCTATCTATGGATTTGTCAACCTACCTATCTATCTATATATCTTTTTATCTATCTAACAGGGTTGGGCTGGACGGTCTCTGTAAGTCCCTTTCAATTCCAGGAATCTATGAATCTATCTATCTTTCTGTCTGTCTACCTATTTATCTATTTACTTACCTACCTACCTAGCATCTATCTATCTATCTATCTATCTATCTATCTATCTATCTATCTATCTATCTATCTATGTGTCTATCTATCCATCTATCTATCTATCGATTTGTCTATCTATCTATCTATCTATCTATCTATCTATCTATCTATCTATCTATCCATTTGTCTACCTACCTATCTATGTATTTATCTATCTGTCTACCTACCTATCTATGCATTCATCTAACTACCTGCCTACCTATCTATGAATTTGTTTATCTATCTATGTAATTGTGTATCTACCTACCTACTTATATATCTACCTACATACCTATCTATTTGGCTGTCTACCTACCTATATATTTGCCTACATACCTATCTATGTATTTATCTACCTATGTATGTGTCTGTCACCTACCTACCTGTGTATCTACCTACCTACTCACCTACCTACTCACCTACCTACCTATGTATTTGTCTGCCTACCTACCTATATATCTACCTACGTAACTTTCTATGTATACCTATGTTTTTGTCTGTCTGCCTACGAAACTATGTATCTACCTACTCACCTACCTACCTACTTACCGTCATATGGATTTGTCTATCTGCCTACTTACCTACCTATCCATGGATTTGTCTACCTACCTATATATCTACTTACCTACCTACCTATGTATTGGTCTATCTACCTATGGATTTGTCTGACTGCCTACTTACCTATCTATCTATGGATTTGTCTACCTACCTACCTATATATCTACCTTTACCTACCTACCTATGTATTGGTCTATCTACCTATGGATTTGTCTGACTGCCTACTTACCTACCTATGTATGGATTTGTCTCGCTACCTACCTATATATCTACCTTTACCTACCTACCTATGTATTGGTCTATCTATCTATGGATTTGTCTGTCTGCCTACCTATCTGGATTTGTCTACCTACCTATGCATTTATCTGTCTGCCTATTTACCTACCTATCTATGGATTTGTCTACCTACTTACCTACCTACCTACCTATCTATCTATCTATCTATCTATCTACCTATCTAACAGGGTTGGGCTGGATGGCTCTGTGAGTCCCTTCCAATTCCAGGAATCTATCTATC
>NC_085842.1:7932490-8029990 GCF_035594765.1 Anolis carolinensis
CAATCACATAAATACATTTAAAACATACAAACATACAATCAAGGCTATTCACTGCTATTCCACCTGGCCAACAAAGGATTCCCATAAGCCACGTGTGGCCGGGCAAAGCTAGTGTGTGTGTGTGTGTGTGTGTGTGTATGTGTGTGTATATATATCTCCTAGCTGTGCCCAGCCACGCATTGCTGTGGTGTAGTCCTAAGTGGGATTTTCTTGATGGTATTCAAGATGGCCTAGAAAGGATTCCCTTAGGTATGAAGCAGCCAGGCTTTGAAGCTGCAAGGATGTTCAATGGTATTCAAGTTGGGCAACAATGGAATCCCCTAGGTATGAAGTGGCAAGGTCACTCCTTGGAAAGTGATGAATATTGGGCCCAAATTTGGTGTGATTTGGCCCATTGGTCTTGTTGTTAACTCAGTCCTAATTATGCAACCACTTGCAGTTCCCGGGCCGTCTTCAAAGGCCGCCCCACGTAGAGTAGGTCAAGCCCAGTAATGTCCGACTCTGGTGCTCCTCCCCATTTCTAAGCCAAAGAGCCGGCGTTGTCTGTAGACACCTCCAAGGTCATGTGGCCGTGGGCATGACTGCATGGGTACCTTCCTGCTGGAGCAGTACCTATTGATCTACTCACATGTGCATGTTTGCAACCTGCTAGGTGGAGCCCCCGGTGACATAGTGGATTAAAGCCTTGTGACTTGAACATTGGGTTGCTGACCTGAAGGCTGCCAGGTTCGAATCCAACCCAGGGAGAGCACGGATGAGCTCCCTCTATCAGCTCCAGCTCCACGCGGGGACATGAGAGAAGCCTCCCTCCCACAAGGTGGTCAAAACATCAGAACATCCGGGTATCCCTTGGGCAATGTCCTTGCAGACGGCCAATTCTCTCACACCAGAAGCAACTTGCAATTTCTCAAGTTGCTCCTGACATGAAAAAAAACCTGCTAGGTTGGCAGAAGCTGGGGCTAACAGTGGGAGCTCACCCCCGCTCCCCTAAATCGAACCAACCACCTTTTGGTCAGCAAGTTCAGCAGCTCAGCGGTTTAACCCGCTGTGCCACTGCGGGCTCCTCCAAAATGGGCTATATATATATATATATATATATATATATATATATATATATATACTAGCTGTGCCCGGCCACGCGTTGCTGTGGCAAAGTGGTGGTGGTATTGGTTAAAAATTGTGTTATTTTTATTTGACATTATTTGTATTTTTTTAATAAATTTTATTGTAAGTTTTTTTATTATATTTTATTATTTTCTTGTATTATTTTTAGTTATTTTCTGTTATAGTATTTTATTGTATTAATTTTTAGTGTTTTTAAATTTTTTTGTGTTTTTTATTATTTTTTATTGGGTTGCTAGGAGACCAAGTTGGAGGAGCTTAGTCTTCTAACTGGCAGCAATTGGATAAAAGCAATTATTCCCCTCTCTCTAATTAGGACTTTATTTTTCTTTTCTTTTTGTTGTATCAACCTAGAGGCGTGGATGATGGGTTGTGTTGTCAAATTTCGAGGTTGGGGGGCCTGTAGTTTTGTTGTTTTGTGGGTCGCCGTGATGCCATCACTCTTTTATATATATAGAAGAATATATATATTGTATATATTTTAAAAAATGTAATGTGCATAATTAGGACTGTGTTAACAACAAAACCACTGGGCCAAATCACACCAAATTTGGCCCCAAAACTAATCACTTTCCAAGGAGTGACCATCAAAAAGAAAAAAGAAAGCACATTGCCTGTATGTAGAAAGCAGCCAGGCTGTTAAGCTGCAAGACCATTCAGTGCAATTCAAGCTGGCCAGACAAGGAATCCCTTACAAAGGAAGTAGCCAGGCTTCAAAGCCAAGAGTAGCCGTGCCAAGGACAGAAGAATTGGCTGAATTAATGATTAAAATATTAACCCAGGTCCCGATTCCTGTTTCGAGGAAGAGTCTCTTCTTTCCCTTCGGCCCGTGAACCCAGATATCACTCTCAGCCGTTGTAAGTGATTTTCGTGTTCGCTCGGTGGGTTGGAGATTGGCACGGTGCCGGATAAAGGGGAGCTTCCGGTTGCTTGAGAGTGGTTTTTACCAATAGACCCTTCCAGGCTCTATAGAGAGTGTATGGTGTAGAATAGACTCCGACGACACAGCTTTAATAATAATAATAATAATAATAATAATAATAATAATAATAATAATAATAATAATAATAATAATCCAGTGGGGGCAAATTGTGTTTCAAATAATAATAATAATAATAACCTTTATTTATATACTTTGACTGCACAATAGGAACAGCTTTGCAAAGGCAGCCTGCAACATCACTTCAATGGCAGCTCAGTGTTGCATGCTTTCTAATTGGTTTGCCATGGTTTCAACTATTTATTTTTAATAGTCTTGTATTTAATTCTGTATTCTTAGAATTATATAAATCAGGCGTTTTGGACTCCAACTCCCACCATTCCTTGTCTGTTGGAGGCAAATGTGGATGTTGCAGTTGGCCACCTTGATTAACATTGAATGGCCTTGCGACTTCAAAGCCTGGCTACTTCCTACCTTGGGGAATCCTTTGTTGAGAGGTGTTAGCTGGCCCTGATTGGCTGTGTCAGGCTACAATGAGAAGGCATTGAAATCCACAAGAAGCAGGTGGACAGTTTTAACAGGAAGGAGGAAAACACAAACACAATCTGGACACCAGTATTTAAAAAAAAAAAAACTCCAAAATCAGGACACTAAATAAAGAACACTCTGAAAACAGGGGAAATCCAGACAGGAAACAATCAGGGCCAGGTAACAACTCCCAACAAAGGATTCCCCCAGGCAGTAAACAGACAGACATTGAAATTGAAAGGATATTCAATGCTAAGAAAGGTGTGTTGTCAAAGGCTTTCATGGCCGAGCTCACAGGATTGTTGTATGTATGGCCATGTTCCAGAAGTATTAGATGTGGGCGAAACGTCAGGAGAGAATACTTCTGGAACATGACCATACAGCCCGGAAAACATACAACAATTCTAAGCAAGGTGGCCAATGGCAACATCCACACTTGCCTCCAACAGACAAGAGTTCTTTCTTTCTCCCACCCTGGAAATATATAAACCCCACTTGCCTCGTTTCCAACAGACCTCACAGCCTCTGGGGATGCCTGCCATAGATGTGGGTGAAACGTCAGGAGAGAGTGCTTCTGGAGCATGGCCAGGCAGCCCGGAAAGCTCATAGCAGCCCTGTGATTCCGGCCACGGAAGCCTTTGAGAACAGGTTGCAATTGGTCAAGATACTCCTTGAAAAACAACATTTGTGCCGTTTGATGAACTTTCCCCAAGTTTTTAAGTGACAGAATCGATTCGGAAATGACCTTGAGAACCCAGGAACAAAGCCGCGATCCCCAGTGTAAGATAACAACGCCCTCCCCAGAGAGATTATGCAGCACAAGGGCAATTTAGAAACGAAGGAAATGCATTTACATACAAATACACTAGGAAATCAAATATCTGTGCCCTCAGCGTAGATATTTAAATAGCAGTTAATGACACGATGTAACACGATTTCTGTTCCTGGGGGATCCATGTCATTTCATAATTGGCTCTATCATATAAAAAAAGGGGAAAAGTTTATTAAACTCCAATGTGGGATATCCTGCAGCACGTTTTGAGCTAGTTTTCCAGTGAATGTCTCGTAATAGTGTCTCAACCAATTCAGCCTGGTTTGTGGCAGAAACAAAAACAAAGTCTCCAAATGTGGAGATCTCAGGCAGAGGGGAATCTTTTTTATCTTTATTCTTCTTTAGATGGTAGCGTAACTTAGTTTAGAATATGTGTGACAGAGGCTTGCATGTTGAAAGAACAATAATAAGTTTATTTCAGGCACAGAGCCTAATGGTTACAATGTTGCTTCTCAGAGTTAAACTTTCTTAATCAGTTGCAAATATAACCTGTGATGAATCCACTTTCAAAATACTTTCTCCTTTCCTTGAGCAGTCTAAACCTTTTTCTTCTCTTACAACCAAAGCTATCAATTGATCTAACTGGGATTGCTTCCCCTTACCACCCAGACTCTACGAATAAACCCAAACAAGTCACTTAACTTGCTTAATATGACACAACTAGAGATCTGAGCTTCCCTGGTTTCCCTAACCTGGAACCAGTGTCTTCCCTGTGACTCAGATCACAGACTAAACTGTTTTTTTTAAACATTCCCTCCTTTTCCTCCAAACGGCGGTTGGCTCCGCCCTCATTACTATGGCAACCTGCCTCAGAATGCTGAGCTGGCTACCATCCCCCACACACTGGTAACTAATACTCACCCTTTTAAACATAGTTAAACGTGACTTTTAAAACGCAATTAAACATAACATCTATAAATCAAAATAAAAACACACTTCTTTACACCAAACAACTACTTTCAAAGCCAACAATGTCATAGTAAAAGTCAAGGCTTTCCCCCTGACAGGAAGTCCAGTCGAGTCCGACTCTGGTGCTCTTTCTAAGCAGAAGTGCCGGCGTTGTCCATAGACACCTCCGAGGTTATGTGGCCGCAGGCATGACTCCATGGAGCGTCATTACCTTCCCACCAATAGGAGCGGCACTTAGTGATCTACTCACATTTGCATGTTTTCAAACTACTAGGTTGGCAGAAGCTGGGGCTAACAGTGGGAGCTCACCTTGCTCCCCAGATTCAAACCACCGAGCTGTCGGTCCGCATTTTCAGCAGCTCAGCGGTTTAATCCACAGTGCTACCAGGGGGTCCAATCATGACTCTAAGCCGAGGAAGAGGGAGACTCAAAGAATGAAGGGCTTGGAGAACAATCCCTATGAGGAGTGGCTGAAAGAGTTGGGCATGCAGAAGAGAAGGCTGAGAGGAGACCTGAGGAGGACCGTGGATCAAGATGTGAGAGAGGGGAAGTCCTAGGGAGGAGGAGAAAGCAGGCTTCCTTTCTGCTGCCCTGCAGACTAGGCACAACGTTGTGCAATGGCACAACGACTTTAAACTTCAGGAAAAGAATGAGATTCCACCTGAGCATGAGGAAGAACTTCCTCACTGTGGGAGAGATATGTTCAGCAGTGGAACTCTCTGCCTTGGGAGTCCGGTGGAGGCTCCTTCTTTGGAGGCTTTGAAGCAGAGGCTGGGTGGCCATCTGTTGGGAGGCTTTGAATGCGATTTCCCTGCTTCTTGGCCGAATGGGGCTGGACTCGAGGATTCTAGGATGCTATGACTGCGCCGTTAAACAGGAAATAACGCTTTCTGAGCAGGAAACGTATTTTTCTTTCACATTTTGTGGCATAACGTAATTATTCCATATTTGGCCCATGTGTTTATCTTGAGGGCAAGCTTTTTGCTGGAGATGAGCCAGAGCCCGTGGGTGGTTTCTTTGCACAAGAGGAAGTCTTGCCGCCGCTCTCGCCCTCGTTCCGAAGTCTCCTCCGCGGCACCTTCTGCTTCACCAGGTCTTTCCCAAAAGGGTTTCACTCGTTTTCTTGTGGGATTGAGAGCTGGAGGTAGGCCTCCTTCAGGTCTATTGTGGGCGGGGGATTGGGCTCCCGTCTGGTCCCTCGGGTGGCCTTTGTGGCCCCGGGACCCACGTCCGGATGGATGGCCTTCCTCTTTCTGTGTGGTTTCTCTTCGTGGGCTTTGAGGGTTTCCTTGGGTCAGGAGTCCTCCGAAATGTCTGCTCACATTCCTTGGCGGTCCTCCTGGTCTTCTTCTCCTTGACTGGACACCTTGGCAACTCAGGATCCTCAAAGGCCATCCAGTCCAGACCTCTTTCTTTCTTTCTTTCTTTCTTTCTTTCTTTCTTTCTTTCTTTCTTTCTTTCTTTCTTTCTGCCAGGCAGGAACAGCACAATCCAATCCCTCCTTACAGATGTCCACCCAGCCTCTGCTTCACAGCCTCCAAAGGAGTAAACCCCTCAAGACCCTCAGACACCAGGAAGGTCTTTCTGACTTTCAATGGAATGACTTTTTCTGTCATCCAGTGGTTCCCAAGCTGTGGGTCCCCAGGTGTTTTTGGACTACAACTTGGGCCGGGCTGTGGCGCAGCTGGCTAGTAACCAGCTGCAATAAATCACTACTGACCAGAGGTCATGAGTTCGAAGCCCGGGTCGGGTTCAGCCCCCGACCATGAAATAGCCCGGCTTGCTGTTGACCAATAATAATAATAATAATAATAATATTAATAATATTAATATTAATAATAATAATAATAATAATAATAATAATAATAATAATAATATTGGGAAGTGTTCGACTTGTGATTTTGTGAAACGAAATCCAGCATATCTATCTTGTTTGCTGTGTCATACAATGTCGTTGTGTCAATAATAATAATAATAATAATAATACTTTATTTATACCCTGCCACCATCTCCCCGTGGGGACTCGGGGCGGCTCACAATGTTACAAAAGTAACAGCACAAATACATTAACAATACACACAGTTTAAAACACAAGAAGATGATAAAACAAGTTAAAACAAAGATTTAAACAACAATAATAATATCAATAGTAATAATATCAAACAACCACCAATGCGATTCAGTCAACTTCAAAGGTTGCATCTGTCAAGTAGGGAAATTTAGGGACGCTTTATGCGGGAGGCTAATTTAACTAATTTACAACATCATAAAACTGCCAGCAAAACACGAGGAAAGGAATGAGGAAGTACAGCCACTAGTGGACGGTGAAGCAACAGCTCCCCCTGTGGCCGGAATCGTGAAGCTGGAAAAAAATGTTAAATGCCTCTGTGTCTGTCTATATATGTTGTTTGTCTGTTGGCATTGAATGTTTGCCATAGATGTGTTCATTGTAATCCGTCCCGAGTCCCCTTCGGGGTGAGAAAGAAGGGCGGGATATAAATACTGTAAATAAATACTGTAAGTAAATAAATTGTGGAAATCCCAGCCACTTTACCAGCTGTTGGGATTTCTGGGAGATGAAGGCCAAACATCTGGGGAGGGACCTACAGGCTGGGAACCACTGCTGCAACCCATGGGCTTCAGAGCAGCGTAGAATCATATATTTTATAAAAATTCTTGTATCCTGTCACCACCTCCCCAAAGGGACTCGGGGCGGCTTATAACAGGGACATGCCCAGCATCACAACATAACAGTGTGTTGTCGAAGGCTTTCATGGCCGGGATCACAGGGTCGTTGTACGTCTTTCGGGCTGTGTGGCCATGTTCCAGAAGCATTCTCTCCTGACGTTTCGCCCACATCTATGGCAGGCATCCTCAGAGGTTGTGAGACATGGATAAACTAGGCAAGGAAGGTTAATATATATCTGTGGAGAGTCCAGGGTGTGACAAGAGTCCTTTGTCAGTTTTTTTTTTCCCGTGTCAGGAGCAACTTGAGTCGCTTCTGGAGTGAGAGAATTGGCCGTCTGCAAGGACGTTGCCCAGGGGACGCCCGGATGTTTTGATGTTTTTTTTTACCATCCTTGTGGGAGGCTTCTCTCATGTCTCCGCATGGAGCTGGAGCTGATAGAGGGAGCTCATCCACGCTCTCCCCGGGTGGGATTCGAACCTGGCAGCCTTCAGGTCAGCAGCCCAACCTTCAAGTCACAAGGCTTTAACCCACTACGCCATTGGGGGCTCCTCTTTGTCAGTTGGAAGCCAGCATTAATGTTGCAATTAACCTCCCTAATTAGCATTGGAAAGGTGTGTCTCTTGCCTGGGGGGCATCCTTTGTTCAGAGTCATTAACCGTCCCTGGGGCTCCTCTGCCCTCAGAGTGTTGCTTCTTATTTACTGTTTTGATTTTTGAGTTTTGTGATACTGGTAGCCAGATGTTGTTCATTTTCATGGTTTCCTCCTTTCTGTTGAAGTTGTCCACATGCTTGAGGATTTCAGTGGCTTCTCTGTGTAGTCTGGCATGATCGTTGTTGGAGTGGTCAAGCATTTCTGTGTTCTCAAATAATATCCTGTGTCCAGGCTGGTTCATCAAATGCTCATGACCTTTATTCTGTGTCCAAAACAAGGCAATTATCCCCGTCGCAGCAGTTTTGTCGGGCAGCTTCCCAGCAATGTTTCCATTGTTCCTGGAATGCGTTTCAGCTCGGCCGTGACGCTCGTCTGGACACTCGTTGCCCAAAGGACCAAAAGGCTTCCCTTTCGGTGGTTTGTGAGCAGAGAGAATGAAAAGAAGCCACTTGGGTGGAGGTCAGGGCTTCTCTCTGCTCACAATTCATGCGTCATGTCACGCGAGAATTCACCCCACGGGCGTCTCTCCCGACAGAAGGCTGGATCCGCACTGCGTCTTGTTCCTCGTGGACAATTCCCTGACTGTTGGGAGAACAAACGAGCATTGATTTCGTGTCTCTTCTCGCTTTCTTGGGACGACGGGGAGCGTTCGCAGTGCGCTGTTTCTCCCCACTTTGGTCCCTGGGTCGCACTCAAGAACTCGTCATTCTTCTCGACTTGGGATCGGTCAACTGACTGAAGACTTTGGGCTCCGTCTCGAAACGGTTGTTCGGAAATGTGTCCTCGAAGGCTTTCATGGCCAGGATCACTGGGTTGCTGTGAGTTTTCCAGGCTGTATGCCCATGTTCCAGAAGCATTCTCTCCTGATGTTTTACCCACATCTATGGCAGGCATCCTCAGAGGTTGCAAGGTCTGTTGGAAACTCTGCAAAGGAGGTTTATATATCTGTGGAAGATCCAGGGTGCGGGAAAGAAAGAACTCTTGTCTGTTGGGGGCTGGTGTGGATGTTGTCATTTATCACCTTGATTAGCATTTAATAGTCCTGTGGCTTCCAGGCATGTCTGCTTCCTGTCTGGGAGAATCCTTTGTTGGGAGGTGTTAGCTGCCCCTGATTTATTCCTGTCTGGAATTCCTCTGTTTTCAGAGTGTTGTTCCTTATTTACTGTCCTGATTTTAGAGTTTTTTAATACTGGTAGCCAGGTTGTGTTCATTTTCATGGTTTTCTCCTTTCTGTTTAACTTATCCACGGGCTTGTGGATTTCAATGGCTTTTTTGTGAGAGTGGTCAAGCATTTCTGTGTTTTCAGATAATATTCTGTGTTCAGGTTGGTTCATCATGTACTCTTGCTATGGCTGACTTCTCCGGTTGAATCAGTCTGCAGTGCCTCTCACATTCCTTGATTCGTGCCTGGGCAATGATGCTGTGTTAGGTGGTCCCTCTGTAGACTTCTTGTCCACAGCTGCATGTTGTATGGTAGACACCTACAGAGGGGAGAGGATCCCTCTTGTCCTTCGCTGGCTGTAGCATTTGTTGGATTTTCTTCGTGGGTCTGTAGATGGTTTGTAGGTTGTGCTTCTTCATCAGCTTCCCTATGCGGTCAGTGGTTCCCTTGATGTCTGGTAAGAACCCCTTTCCTCTGGGTGGATCTCTCCCTTGACTCTCATGGCTTGTTCTTGGCCTTGCAGCTCTTGTGATGTCTGTGGTGGAGTCTCCATTGGCCTGGAGAGCCCAGTTTAGGTGGTTGAGTTCACCTTGGAGGAGGTGAGGTTCACAGATTCTGTGTGCACGGTCTGTCGGGGCCTTGATTGTGCTCCTTTTTTGACGGGTGATGGTTGGAGTTTTTATGGAGATATCTATCCGTGTGTGTGTGGGGGGGTTTTCTGTCAACGGTGTGGCCCAATTGTGGATTGGGTTTGTGGATGACTAGAACATCTAGAAATGGCCATTTCCCTTCCTTTTCTTTTCCCACGGTGTTTCGGTGGATGCTGTTGAGGTGGACCAGGAACTGGTTGAGTCCTTCTTCCCCATGTCTCCAAATGGTGAAGGTGTCATCCATGTATCTGAACCATATCATGGGCTTTTTTGGTGCTGTTTCCAGGGTTTGTTTCTCAAAGTGCTCCATGTAGAAATCTGCTATGACTGGGCTGTGAGGCGACTCCATCTTTCTGTTCATACAGTTCATTGTCCCACTGAAAGTAGCTGGTGGCGAGGCCATGCTGAAACAGGGCTGTGATGTCTTCTGGGAAGTTATGTCTGTTTAGTCCTTTGATGTAGCGCGTGGTGAGCCAATAGGGCCTTGTAACTGTGCAGCCAAAGGTTTTGCCAAGTGGCAAGTGGGGGATCCAATGGCACTCAGGATGGGTCTGAGTGGGGTGGAAGGGGTCCACAAAGCCTCCGTGGAAGGTGTGATCACGGAGACAGGCGGGGCCACCACCTACACCTTGTAGGTCACAACATACACCTTGAACTGGGCCCGGCACCTTATCGGCAGCCGTGGAGCGGCTTTAATAGGGGCGTTGTGCGTTTCCTGCCATCATCCCCAGTTAGAAGCCCGGCTGCCGACCTTTGCACCAGTGGCCGTTTCCGGGCCGTCTTCAAAGGCAGCCCCACGTATGTTGTCGACCGCGTTTTAGGGGATCGGGCCCTTAAGGAGAGACCCGATCCGGTCCTGAGAGAACGGACCTTGGCGAAGCCAAAAGGAGAATTACGAGCCGCAATACAATCTGAAGCCGAAATGAAGAAGGTCCGCCAAAGTTGAAGGAAAATCCGCCAAGGAGTCTTTATTGAGCAATTCAGCTGAAGAGGACTCTAGTAGCGATCATTCGGTCTACTAGGGTACCATACAATCAAAATAAAGCCATACTTATACAAAATTTCAGTCTGACAGCCCTTTGAATTTCCCGCCCTCCTTCCCCGCCCATCTGATCGTTGATAGGCTAGAAGGTTGAACGAGGCGGGCTTTCATTTCCCGCCTTGCTCCGTTGGCCCAATAGGAAGCTGCCTTTTGTCTCTACTCGGGCCAATCAGGAAAGTTAGGAGTTATCGAAACAATGAGGTGACGGGACAGGAACTAGCGGATTAAGTCCTGCTAGACCGATTTCTAAAGGGTGCTTAATTTATTAATGGCAGCAATCAAGGGTGTCCGGGTTTCTGTCACGTATACAGATTTTAGATATGCCTTGGGGTGTCAGAGATGGAAGCAAAGATGGGTGGTGATGAGCCATATTGACAGGCTCTGCAGGGCGCCTTCCTGAGGTGTCCTGGATTTTCCTTTGGGTGAGATATGACAATGTTTGCCTTGGGGCGAATCACCTTTAGGTCAGCAAACTCCGAATTCGGCGACTCAAGCCCTATATTGTCCATGCAATTTGAATTTGATTGGATTTAGCGGTGGCAGATTATCCTTTTGTTTTTGGGAAAGGAAGCCTGGGTCATAGGAAATGGGATAAGTTCTGGGGTTCAGGTTGAGTTCAAAATATTTCCTATTTGATTTCATGACTTGGCAATTATATGAAATAAAATGAAAAATAAAATAAAGTTGGAATATAAACCATGCTGGGAAAAATACATATTTTCCGGGGATCCCAAAGAGTACAAATACATATAGGCAGACAGATAGATTTCATGGAAATAAGGGAGAATCCATAAAAGTGAGTTACATTGCATAAAGGGGACTCATGAATGATATAAACAATTGAAAATATTTGATAAGAACGAAGTTCATAACATCTGGAGAACCCAGCATGGAAATTCATAAAAGTGGAGTTTTAGCAGCATGACTTTACAATTCATGAAGTTAGCCCAACGATTAGAAATTCATATAATAGTGATTCATGAGGGTGTCCAGGTTCATAGAATATGAAAATTCACGGATACATTGGGAAAAGAGTTCATCTGTGGTGGAAGGAATTCATAGAAATAGCATGGGGAAGAGGTACATGTGAGTTGCAGTCTTTGGAAGTATAGGATTTCATAAGTTCAGGGGTAGGTTTGGGAAGAGTGTTCTTCTCATTCATAAAATTATGAAGGTGTGAATGAAACGCGGAGGGCGCCCGTCCAGGCACCCTCCTGGCAGCTGTAGAGAGGGTGAGGGTCCTTGGAGAACTATGTCTTCCCGGCAGGGAGAGCGATCCATCATCCACAGCTCACAGAATGGGCCGGTGATCTCTTAAACCCATCCCGCGGGTTGCGGGGAGAGAAAAGTCCGGGATAAGGCTTGGAAAGAGCAGTCGGCTCCGTCTGACAGTCAGCTGTTCCGAAGCTTTAAACTGGACCGATTTTGGTTCCGCTGGTGGTCCTTGGGTCAGGAGCCTTAGGAAGGGTTAGAACTAAAAGAAGAGCGTGCTAGGGGTAATTTTGATAAAGATATGAGCCAATTTGTATCGTCCGCCGTATTAACCTATGGCGGAGGAGCCTCAGCCAGAGTTTAAAGGACGGACGGGTTAGTGAGAGGGAGGAGGAGGATTGCATGTAAGAAAAAGGAGTCAAGGAAAGACACAAAATAACCAGATAGAGAGTGCTACTGTTATAAAATGTATGCTACTTTTATTGGGGGGATTTGTTACATAGTTCAGGGAAGGGGAAAGTGAAGAAAAAAAAGATCTTTTAATAATAGTCTGCTGCGGTCCCGCTCTGTTCCTTTTGCGATGGATCTGCGGAACTCTCTGCTGCGGGTTCAAATCAATTTGAATGCCGGTGCTTCGGACATCATACCCCCACTCGGGAGGGCGGGGTGAAATGGGAGGGGCCCATTTCTCCCCTGCCCTACCGCATAGGCATTGTAACCTCTCAGTGGCAGCATGGCGTTCTGTTGAGAGGGGTTCGAATTATTCTTTTTGCGACAAATTTGGAACAGAGCGGGTAAATGCGACCAGCAGCAGCTTATTATTAGAAGAAAGAGGATTATAGTTAGAAAGATGAGAAATCCTTTCCTCAACCAGTCTAAAGAGGGTAGCCAGTCGGTAAGAAAACTCAAATCGAAGCCAACGGTTTCCTGAATTCCTGATGCCAAATTATTTAAACCTTCGATGGTTTTATGGATCACAGGCATCTGGTCAGTCAGATTAAAACAGCACATGTGGCGCACACTCTCACAACCGTAATGATTTTTCAACAGAAGGAAATCAACAGCAGCCCTGTTGTCCAGCACAGCTTCCCTGAGCTCATGCATTTCCTTAGCCACCGAGGCCAGGGCTTGAGAGGTGTAATTTATGTTTTTGACCAAGGCGCAGGCCAGATGTTTTATAGATCCATAATTCATTCCTGCTGCCACTCCAGGAGTAAATAAAGCCGCAGCCACGGACTGGGGAATGCCCTTTAGGACCACCGAAGGATCACAATTTGGGTCCAAGTTTTGGATGGACCTTGCCTTCCGACTCAAGGAGTGTGCCAACTCTAAGTCACCCTTTGAAGGCATAAAAAGGGATAGCCTACCCAATGCACAATTTCCCAAAGAGGTATTGGCTGGTAAATATCCATAGGCTACCTGTCCACAGAGGAAAAACCATCCTGTGGGCAAGACCAAATGGGCATTCAAATGTGGCAGTTTTTCCACATGTGTACAATTGAGAGAATTGTCAATTGGTAAATTGTGGCACTCACCAGTACAGGTGGGAATTTGAAAACATATTTTAGCATGGGGAACATGGGCCAGGCGGATGGCCGCCATGCTCGGCAGCCTGTCCTTAGAAGCCCTCCCCCAATTGGGGATGTCCCTGTAAGACATGTTTTCTGGAATGTCTTGAAAAATAGTGTAATTTCTAAAAACTTCCAGAGATTCTGGAATGCCAATTAAACAGGTGGAAAACAGGTCTGTAGCAGAGACTCTGCTAGAAAGGCAAAAATCTGAGACATTCAAAGCCTTTGAAGCTAACTGTTGCCAAAAATTAACTTTAGAGGAGAGCCAATCATGCAAAACTGGGCTACCGATCGTTAGAGGGGAAGTTAAGGCTAGAGTCAAGGATAGCAAGAGAGTTAGTTTCAGCACCTGTTATCTCCTGTTATCTCTTGCCTCAGAGTGCAGAGTTTTAGTAAACCACAGTAAACTCCAGTAAAAAGTCTCAATCACCTTCTACTATAAATATATGGAATATAGAACATAAAGTCTTGGTTTTTGAACTATCTTTTACAAAGTCCTGGGGGGGAGGGTGGTCACCTCGATCACAGCAGGGTGTATTTTCATTCACTGGACCACATTTGGCACAAATACCCGATACGCCCACATTTCAATGCTGGTGGGGTTGGGCAGGATTGATTTTTTCATTTGGGAGTTGTAGTTGCTGGGATTTATAGTTCACCTGCAATCAAAGAGCATTCTGAACTCCGCCAAGGATGGAAATGACCCAAACTTGGCACACAGAACTCCCACGATCAACAGAAAACACTAAAAGGATTTGGGAGGAATTGACCTTGAGTTTGGGGGTTGTAGTTCACCTACATCCAGAGAGCACTGCCAACCCAGACAATGATGGATCTGGACCAAACTTGGCATGCGTATCTGATATGCCCAAATGTGGACACGGGTGGAGTTTGGGGAAAACAGACCCTGATGTTTGGGAGTTGTAGTTGCTGGGATGTATAATTCACCTACAATCAAAGAGCATTCTGAACTCCACCAACAATAGAATGGGGCAAATTGGGCTTTAGGTGGGAGGATTTTGGCGACCCCCTCTGACACCCCCTTGAGACCCCCCCAGGGGTCCCGACCCCCAGGTTGAGAAATGCTGTATTAGAAACTAGTGGATATAATAATAATAATAATAATAAGGCCAAGATCGAAAAATCAGCTGATGACCCAAAATGCAGACTCTGCAAGGAAATCGACGAAACCATTGATCATCTCCTAAGCTGCTGTAAGAAAATCGCACAGACAGACTACAAACAGAGGCACAATTATGTGGCCCAAATGGTTCATTGGAACATGCCTCAAGTCCCACCTCCCAGCAGCAAAGAACTGGTGGGATCACAGTATTCTATAATGAGCACGCAAAGATACTGTGGGACTTCCGGATCCAGACTGACAAAGTTCTGGAACACAACACACCAGACATCACAGTTGTGGAAAAGAACAAGGTTTGGATCATTGATGTTGCCATCCCAGGTGACAGTCGCATTGATGAAAAACAACAGGAAAAACTCAGCCGCTATCAGGACCTCAAGATTGAACTTCAAAGACCCTGGCAGAAACCAGTGCAGGTGGTCCCGGTGGTGATGGGCACACTGGGTGCCATGCCAAAAGATCTCAGCCGGCATTTGGAAACAATAGACATTGACAAAATCACGATCTGCCAGCTGCAAAAGGCCACCCTACCAGGATCTGCACGCATCATCCGAAAATACATCACACAGTCCTAAACGCTTGGGAAGTGTTCGACTTGTGATTTTGTGATATGAAGTCCAGCATATCTATCTTGTTTTCTGTGTCAGACTATGTCGTTGTAGCAAATATGTATACAGTAGAGTCCCGCTTATCTGACTTCCGCTTTTCCGACATTCCGTATTATCCAATGGCAAATGTCCTCCCTTGCTCGCTCGCTCACTCACTCACCCCGCCAGGACCCGGTGCTGCTGTCACCGTTGTTGGGACCCGGTCTGTTAATTGAGTGAGTGAGGGAGGGAGGGTGGGTGAGTGAGTGAGCACCCACCCTGTTATCTGTCAGTTTCGCTCATCCGTCATTCTGCTCACCAGTTTATGACGGATAAGCGAGACTCTACTGTATATATATTAACAAATAAATAGTGAGAAGCTTGGAAAGTTGCTATCTCCAACATCTCTCACCTCCTTCCTCTCTCCACAGGGTGACCCCATCTCCAGCCAGTTCTTGACCTCCACCCCAGACCCCTGACCCTCAACGATGGCTCTGCTGGCCTGGCTGAAGCGTGGCTGCTCTCGCCTCCGGCTGCTGTGGGGCCTGCTCTCCGTCCTGGCGACCCTCTCCTCCCTGGGCTTCCTGATCCGCGGCGGCCACGAGGAACTGCTCTCGCACTCGCTGCCTTACTTCCTGCCACGTGGTGGGGGGCATCCCATCAGCCCGCCGCTCCTGCCCTCCACGGACGCCTTCCTCCTCCTGCCGACGCCCGAGGCCTGCTCCCCGAAGGCCCCCTCCCTCCTGGTGATGGTGGTCAGTGCCCCCGGCCACGTGGCCCAGCGCCAGGCCATCCGCTCCACCTGGGGAGAGTCCCGCTGGGCCGGGGAGCTCACCGTCCGGACCTTCTTCGCCCTGGGGCTGCCCCAGGAGCCCTCGCTTCAGGCGGCGCTGGAGCGGGAGGCGGCCGAGCACCGGGACCTGGTCCAGGGCCGCTTCCTGGACAGCTACGGCAACCTGACCCTCAAGACACTGGCCCTCATGGGCTGGGCGGCCACCCGCTGTCCGGGGGCCCTCTTCCTGGTCAAGGTGGATGATGACGTCTTCCTCAACCTGCCCGGCTTGGCCGAGGAGCTGGGCCGCCTCCCCGCCCTGATCCCCGCCTACCTGGGCCGCATCCACTGGCGGGTCTGGCCCAGCCGGGACCCCCACAGCCGGCACCACGTCCCCCATGGACTCTACCCGGGGGGGGCCTTCCCGCCCTACTGCAGCGGGACGGCCTATGTGCTCTCGGGGAACGCCGTGCCCGCTTTGCTGGGGGCCGCCCGCGACGTGCCTTTGGTGCCCTTGGAGGATGTCTTTGTGGGGCTCTGCGCCCGGCGTGTCGGCATCGTCCCGCAGCACCTGGCCCGCATGAGCGGAGGGGCCCACCTGCCCCCGGACCCTTGCTGCTACCGAGGGGTCCTGCTCAGCGTCCACCGGGTGGCCCCCGAAGAGATGGTCACCGTCTGGGACTCGGCCGCCCCCAACGAGGAGACCTGCCGGCTCTGGCAGCGGGCACTGGGTTCCCTGCGGTGCAAGGCCTTGGCCTGGGTGGCCGCCCTGTGAGACCAGGAATGGCCGGTGTCCATCTGTCTGGACATAATAATAATAATAATAATAATAATAATAATAATAATACTTTATTTATATTCCGCCCTATCTATCTCCCCAAGGGGACTCAGGGCGGATCACAGTACACATACACGACAAACATTCAATGCTGTTTGGACAGACAGACATAAGGGGGTACGTTGTGTTTCAAGTCCAGCTTCGGTGCCTTGGAGGTTGTGCTGGAGTACGGCCACAGGGGGGTGCTGTCGCTCCATCCTCCATGAGGAAGAGCCATCAGGACTTCCTCCTTCCATTTGGTCGCTGGCATTTTCTCGTCTTGTTCTTTATGGTGTCGTAGAATGCCTACACAGCTTTTTAGCGGTCCCTAATTTCTCTACTCAAGCTGTTTTCGAAGTGTGTTCTTGAAGGCTTTCATGGCCGGGATCACAAGGTTGTTGTGTGTTTTCTGGGATGTATGACCATGTTCCAGAAGTATTCCCTCACAACCTCTGAGGATGCCTGCCATAGATGTGGACGAAATGTCAGGAGAGAATACTTCTGGAACATGGCCATACAGCCCGGAAAACACACAACAACCCTGTTTTCAAACTGCTTGGGTAAACAGTGAGCTGGGCTTGATGGTCGTGTGCTCACCCCGACCAGGCTTCGAACTGGCAACCTTTTGGTTGGTAGATCATATTACTGCTGGTGATTTACCAGTTGTGCTAAAGCCCAGTCCTAAGAGCAGGTGGGCATCCCTCGCTGTGTCTGTCTGTCTGTCCGTCCAGGCCTCTTACCCAGACTAGGAGGCCAAGCCATGTCCAATACCCTCTGGTCAGGCACCTCTACATCCACTCTAACAATAGGTGACTAGACGAGGCATGGCCGGAGAAGTCTGGACAAATGGACATCCACTCAGGAGGTAAAGCCATGGCCAGGGTTGTCTGGTCAAGCTGCTGGGCATCTTGCCGTCCACGACCAGGGCTCTCTCTGGCCAGTCTGGGGGGCTTCCTTCCCTCCAGGGCTGTTGCTGATTCGGGTGAAAACGGGGAGCTGTTGCTCTGTTTATTTCCTGCTTCTAGGAGTGACCTGCAGACCCCAACCATCACAGGTCTTAGCTTTGTTACTACCTCAAGTGCTACTGACTCAAAAAAGGGGATTGCCCCCGTTTTGCAAAGCTGCACCCCTCTCCTTACTCGGCACTTGTGGACAGTCCTTTCTTGCCGGGCGGGCAACCCTGCACCCCAGATCCCTGCCGCCGCTCAGATATAATTGAAGGAAGTGTTCAAAACCCGTTACCATGTGTTCTCCAATTTTGGGAGGAACGAGAGGGGGTTGGCAATGGGGAGGGGGTCTTTTCTTTTGCACTCAAAAGATGGGAAATTAAAATGATATGCAAAGTCAATGCTGCCTCTTCTCATTCAATGCCTTTCAATAAAGACTGTATAGAACTTCCCTCAAAGCCAGGGGGTAGGTTTTCTACAAGGGTTGGACTGGATGGCCTCTCGGGCCCCCTTTGATTGCTACGGATGGAAAGAAATGTTGGGAATGTTAGGATTTTCTGTTAGGGAAAAACTCCCCCCCCTCTCCAAAAAAAAAAAAACCACAGCAGAGCATTCAAAATACAAAAACAGGATACTTATGGTTGAGCATTCAGCTCACAGCAAGCAGAATGTGAAGTGCCAAGTGTCTGTAAAGAATGTAGAGCAAACAAATACAAGGATACTTATAGTTGAGCATTCAGCTCACAGCAAGCAGAACGTGAAGTGCCATATGGCTGTAAAGAATGTAGAGCAAAAATAATAATAATACAAGAACAGGATACATAGTTGAGCATTCAGCTCACAGCAAGCAAAGCGTGAAGTGCCATGTGGCTGTAAAGAATGTAGAGCAAAAAATAATAATACAAGAACAGGATACTTATAGTTGAGCATTCAGCTCACAGCAAGCAGAGCGTGAAGTGCCATGTGGCTGTAAAGAATGTAGAGCCAAAAAAAATACACAAACAGGATACTTATAGTTGAGCATTCAGCTCACAGCAAGCAGAGCGTGAAGTGCCATGTGGCTGTAAAGAATGTAGAGCCAAAAAAATACACAAACAGGATACTTATAGTTGAGCATTCAGCTCACAGCAAGCAGAGCGTGAAGTGCCATGTGGCTGTAAAGAATGTAGAGCCAAAAAAATACACAAACAGGATACTTATAGTTGAGCATTCAGCTCACAGCAAGCAGAGCGTGAAGTGCCATGTGGCTGTAAAGAATGTAGAGCCAAAAAAAATACACAAACAGGATACTTATAGTTGAGCATTCAGCTCACAGCAAGCAGAGCGTGAAGTGCCATGTGGCTGTAAAGAATGTAGAGCCAAAAAAAAAATACACAAACAGGATACTTATAGTTGAGCATTCAGCTCACAACAAGCAGAGCGTGAAGTGCCATGTGGCTGTAAAGAATGTAGAGCCAAAAAAAATACACAAACAGGATACTTATAGTTGAGCATTCAGCTCACAGCAAGCAGAGCGTGAAGTGCCATGTGGCTGTAAAGAATGTAGAGCAAAAAATATATACAAGAACAGGATACTTATAGTTGAGCATTCAGCTCACAGCAAGCAGAGCGTGAAGTGCCATGTGGCTGTAAAGAATGTAGAGCCAAAAAAAATACACAAACAGGATACTTATAGTTGAGCATTCAGCTCACAGCAAGCAGAGCGTGAAGTGCCATGTGGCTGTAAAGAATGTAGAGCCAAAAAAAATACACAAACAGGATACTTATAGTTGAGCATTCAGCTCACAGCAAGCAGAGCGTGAAGTGCCATGTGGCTGTAAAGAATGTAGAGCCAAAAAAAATACACAAACAGGATACTTATAGTTGAGCATTCAGCTCACAGCAAGCAGAGCGTGAAGTGCCATGTGGCTGTAAAGAATGTAGAGCCAAAAAAAATACACAAACAGGATACTTATAGTTGAGCATTCAGCTCACAGCAAGCAGAGCGTGAAGTGCCATGTGGCTGTAAAGAATGTAGAGCAAAAAAAATATACAAGAACAGGATACTTATAGTTGAGCATTCAGCTCACAGCAAGCAGAGCGTGAAGTGCCATGTGGCTGTAAAGAATGTAGAGCCAAAAAAATACACAAACAGGATACTTATAGTTGAGCATTCAGCTCACAGCAAGCAGAGCGTGAAGTGCCATGTGCCTGTAAAGAATGTAGAGCCAAAAAAAAATACACAAACAGGATACTTATAGTTGAGCATTCAGCTCACAGCAAGCAGAGCGTGAAGTGCCATGTGCCTGTAAAGAATGTAGAGCCAAAAAAAATACACAAACAGGATACTTATAGTTGAGCATTCAGCTCACAGCAAGCAGAGCGTGAAGTGCCATGTGGCTGTAAAGAATGTAGAGCCAAAAAAAATACACAAACAGGATACTTATAGTTGAGCATTCAGCTCACAGCAAGCAGAGCGTGAAGTGCCATGTGGCTGTAAAGAATGTAGAGCAAAAAAAATATACAAGAACAGGATACTTATAGTTGAGCATTCAGCTCACAGCAAGCAGAGCGTGAAGTGCCATGTGGCTGTAAAGAATGTAGAGCCAAAAAAAAATACACGAACAGGATACTTATAGTTGAGCATTCAGCTCACAGCAAGCAGAGCGTGAAGTGCCAGGTGGCTGTAAAGAATGTAGAGCCAAAAAAAATACACAAACAGGATACTTATAGTTGAGCATTCAGCTCACAGCAAGAATTCAGAGCAAATATGGGGTTTAGACCACCTGTGCTCTAGAGCACTGCCGTCCTGGCCGTGTGGGGTTGGATTCCAAGAGGGAAGATGTGGGGAGGGGGCTTTTTGGTGTGTGTTCGTGTATTAATAATCAGAAATCCCCTCCAATTTCTCCCAGAATTGAGAATTATTTTCCTCCGAAACCACACTGAAGGGACACAAGGAAACCAAGGGGAAACGCAGCACATAAGACAGTGGGTCTCAACCTTCTTAATGCTGCGACCACTTAATAGAGTTCCTCATGTTGCGGTGACCCCCAACCGTCACATTATTTCCGTCGCAACTTCATCACTGTCATTTTGCTCCTGTTATGAATCACAATGTTAGTATCTGATTTGCAGGATGTATTTTCATTCATTGGACCACATTTGGCACAAATACCTATATGCCCAAATTTGAATACTTTGTTGGGTAGGGCAGGAGATTTTGTCATTAGGGAGTTGTAGTGGCTGGGATTTATAGTTCACCTACAACCAAAGAGCATCCTGAACTCCACCAACTGAAGCAATGTTGGCACACACAACCCCCATGACCAACAGAAAATACGGATAGGGTTTGGTGGCGTTGACCTTGAGTTTGGGAGTTGTAGTTCACCTACATCCAGAGCACCGTGGACTCTAAACAATGATGGATCTGGACCAAACTTGGCCTGAATACTCAATACAGTAGAGTCTCGCTTATCCAACGTAAACGGGCCGGCAGAATGTTGGATAAGCAAATATGTTGGATAATAAGGAGGGATTAAGGAAAAGCCTATTAAACATCAAATGAGGTTATGATTTTACAAATTAAGCACCAAAACATCATGTTAGACAACAAATTTGACAGAAAAAGTAATTCAATACACAGTAATGCTATGTAGTAATTACTGTATTAACAAATTTAGCACCAAAATATCACGATATATTGAAAACATTGACTACAAAAATGCGTTGGATAATCCAGAATGTTGGATAAGTGAGTGTTGGATAATTTATTTATTTATTATTTATTTATTACATGCATTTATACCCCGCCCTTCTCCCCGAGGGGACTCAGAGCGGCTTACATTCTGCCACGAGGGCCAGCAACAAATCTATATATATAAAAGAGTGATGGCATCAGGGCAGCGGACAAAACAACAAAAGTAAACACCCCACAACCTCGAAAATTGACATCACAACTCCTCATCCATGCCTCTAGGTTGATACAACAAAAAGAAAAGAAAAATAAAGTCCTAATTAGAGGGAGAAGAATAATTGTTTTTATCCAATTGCTGCCAGTTAGAAGGCTAAGCTCCGCTTACTTGGTCTCCTAGCAACCCACTCAGCCCAGGGGACCCTTTACCCTAACTACCACCAATTCCTCAATAATTTATTTCCCATACCACCATACTTCGCCACAGCAATGCGTGGCTGGGCACAGTTAGTATACTATAAAACAAAACAATTAAAACATGATAAAAACGTGATAAAAAGTATATAAAAATCAAATAAGTGAGACTCTACTGTATGCCCAAATGTGAACACTGGTGGAGTTTGGGGGAAAGAGACCTTGACATTTGAAGTTATCATTGCTGGGATTTATCGTCCACCTACAATCAAAGAGCATTCTGAACCCTACCAAAGACAGTATTGGGCCAAACCTGGCACACAGAACCTCCAAGACAAACGGGAAACACACGAGGGATTTGGGAGAAATTAACAGTGAACCCAAACAACGATGGATCTGGACCCAATTTGGCACAAGCAGCTGACAAGGCTGAAATTTGAATGCACTCCCCCTTGGCTTACCTATGATCCTATGAAACCATCTAGATGGCCTTTGAGGGTCCCTTTCCTTATCTATGGTCTTCGGATGGCCTGATGAGATCATCTAGATGGCTTTTGGAGGTCACTCTCTTTACCTATGGTCCTATGAGACCATCTAGATGGCCTTTGAGGGTCCCTTTCCATATCTATGGTCTTCTGATGGCCTGATGAGATCATCTAGATGGTTTTTGGAGGTCACTCTCTTTATCTATGGTCCTATGAGACCATCTAGATGGCCTTTGAGGGTCCCTTTCCTTATCTATGGTCTTCTGGTGGGCTGATGAGATCATCTAGATGGTTTTTGGAGGTCACTCTCTTTATCTATGGTCCTATGAGACCATCTAGATGGCCTTTGAGGGTCCCTTTCCTTATCTATGGTCTTCTGGTGGGCTGATGAGATCATCTAGATGGTTTTTGGAGGTCACTCTCTTTATCTATGGTCCTATGAGACCATCTAGATGGCCTTTGAGGGTCCCTTTCCTTATCTATGGTCTTCTGGTGGCCTGATGAGATCATCTAGATGGTTTTTGGAGGTCACTCTCTTTATCTATGGTCCTATGAGACCATCTAGATGGCCTTTGAGGGTCCCTTTCCATATCTATGGTCTTCTGATGGCCTGATGAGATCATCTAGATGGTTTTTGGAGGTCACTCTCTTTATCTATGGTCCTATGAGACCATCTAGATGGCCTTTGAGGGTCCCTTTCCTTATCTATGGTCTTCTGGTGGGCTGATGAGATCATCTAGATGGTTTTTGGAGGTCACTCTCTTTATCTATGGTCCTATGAGACCATCTAGATGGCCTTTGAGGGTCCCTTTCCTTATCTATGGTCTTCTGGTGGGCTGATGAGATCATCTAGATGGTTTTTGGAGGTCACTCTCTTTATCTATGGTCCTATGAGACCATCTAGATGGCCTTTGAGGGTCCCTTTCCTTATCTATGGTCTTCTGGTGGCCTGATGAGATCATCTAGATGGTTTTTGGAGGTCACTCTCTTTATCTATGGTCCTATGAGACCATCTAGATGGCCTTTGAGGGTCCCTTTCCATATCTATGGTCTTCTGATGGCCTGATGAGATCATCTAGATGGTTTTTGGAGGTCACTCTCTTTATCTATGGTCCTATGAGACCATCTAGATGGCCTTTGAGGGTCCCTTTCCTTATCTATGGTCTTCTGGTGGGCTGATGAGATCATCTAGATGGTTTTTGGAGGTCACTCTCTTTATCTATGGTCCTATGAGACCATCTAGATGGCCTTTGAGGGTCCCTTTCCTTATCTATGGTCTTCTGGTGGGCTGATGAGATCATCTAGATGGTTTTTGGAGGTCACTCTCTTTATCTATGGTCCTATGAGACCATCTAGATGGCCTTTGAGGGTCCCTTTCCTTATCTATGGTCTTCTGGTGGCCTGATGAGATCATCTAGATGGTTTTTGGAGGTCACTCTCTTTATCTATGGTCCTATGAGACCATCTAGATGGCCTTTGAGGGTCCCTTTCCATATCTATGGTCTTCTGATGGCCTGATGAGATCATCTAGATGGTTTTTGGAGGTCACTCTCTTTATCTATGGTCCTATGAGACCATCTAGATGGCCTTTGAGGGTCCCTTTCCTTATCTATGGTCTTCTGGTGGCCTGATGAGATCATCTAGATGGTTTTGGAGGTCACTCTCTTTATCTATGGTCCTATGAGACCATCTAGATGGCCTTTGAGGGTCCCTTTCCTTATCTATGGTCTTCTGGTGGCCTGATGAGATCATCTAGATGGTTTTGGAGGTCTCTTTGCTTAGCTATGGCCTTTTGAGACCATCTAGATGGCTTTTGGAGGTCACTCTCCTTACCTATGGTTCTATGAGACCATCTAGATAGCCTTTGAGGGTCCCTTTCCTTATCTATGGTCTTCTGGTGGGCTGATGAGATCATCTAGATGGTTTTTGGAGGTCACTCTCTTTATCTATGGTCCTATGAGACCATCTAGATGGCCTTTGAGGGTCCCTTTCCTTATCTATGGTCTTCTGGTGGCCTGATGAGATCATCTAGATGGTTTTTGGAGGTCACTCTCTTTATCTATGGTCCTATGAGACCATCTAGATGGCCTTTGAGGGTCCCTTTCCATATCTATGGTCTTCTGATGGCCTGATGAGATCATCTAGATGGTTTTTGGAGGTCACTCTCTTTATCTATGGTCCTATGAGACCATCTAGATGGCCTTTGAGGGTCCCTTTCCTTATCTATGGTCTTCTGGTGGCCTGATGAGATCATCTAGATGGTTTTGGAGGTCTCTTTGCTTAGCTATGGCCCTTTGAGACCATCTAGATGGCTTTTGGAGGTCACTCTCCTTACCTATGGTTCTATGAGACCATCTAGATAGCCTTTGAGGGTCCCTTTCCTTATCTATGGTCTTCTGATGGCCTGATGAGATCATCTAGATGGTTTTTGGAGGTCACTCTCTTTATCTATGGTCCTATGAGACCATCTAGATGGCCTTTGAGGGTCCCTTTCCTTATCTATGGTCTTCTGGTGGCCTGATGAGATCATCTAGATGGTTTTGGAGGTCTCTTTGCTTAGCTATGGCCTTTTGAGACCATCTAGATGGCTTTTGGAGGTCACTCTCCTTACCTATGGTTCTATGAGACCATCTAGATAGCCTTTGAGGGTCCCTTTCCTTATCTATGGTCTTCTGATGGCCTGATGAGATCATCTAGATGGTTTTTGGAGGTCACTCTCTTTATCTATGGTCCTATGAGACCATCTAGATGGCCTTTGAGGGTCCCTTTCCTTATCTATGGTCTTCTGGTGGCCTGATGAGATCATCTAGATGGTTTTGGAGGTCTCTTTGCTTAGCTATGGCCCTTTGAGACCATCTAGATGGCTTTTGGAGGTCACTCTCCTTACCTATGGTTCTATGAGACCATCTAGATAGCCTTTGAGGGTCCCTTTCCTTATCTATGGTCTTCTGATGGCCTGATGAGATCATCTAGATGGTTTTTGGAGGTCTCCTTGCTTACCTATGGTCTTATGAGATCATCTAGATCAGGGGTTCCCAAACTAAGGCCCACGGGCCGGATGCAACCCTCCAAGGTCATTGACCTGGCCTCTGTTGGTGGGAGGTGGGAGGATTCACTGTCTGTTATCAAAAAAGAAGAGGACAAGTGGAGGGATCTTCAGCCTTCTCTGCCAAAGGCCTTCCTAAGACCACCAGAAATAAGTGTTTTCTGGTGGTCTTTGGTGACCCCTTGTGACCCCCCCCCCTCGTGAACCCCTGACCCCCAGGTTGAGAAACACGGACATAAGAGTGAACACAGGAGTATCTGGCTATTGCAAAGGGACCCCAGTCTCTTTAAGGCCAGATCATGGGGCAGAAGGGGGAAAGCAGCACAAAAGCGGTAAAGAGGCAGCACAGGGATAAATATCTGGCTAATCCAACCCATCTTTTTTCTCCGAATGATATATAACGAAAACAAGAGAAAGTACTGACAGATTTTATTTTATTTTCACAAAACATTAAAGGGGGAGGGTTAGGATGAAGAGGAAGAGGAAGGGATGGTCTGAGGGTGTTCTTAACCCTTCCCGGAAACACGTCAAGATGTCCTTTTGGGGGCACGGGGTCCCCCTTCCACCCCCACGGGGGGCAACGTTGGCCTTCCTTATTTTGAATATCCCCAAAAACCGGGGAGGGGGCTACTTCTGGAACCGGTCCAGCGCTGAGCGCAGGCCTTTCTGGGGGGCGGCCCCCCCTTGGCCCCCCCTCCTTCCCTTCTCCGTCCGCTGCGGATGGGCCTCGACTCCCGCCGCTTCCTTCTCGGCCACACTTTTCCGGATCGCCGCCTATTTGGGGGACAAGAGGGAAGGAGTCCAAGGGGAAACACGTCAATCAATGTGATGACTCATGGGCCATGTAGTCCCGTTCCTGGTACTATTGTGGCAGACAAAGAGGAAAACTTGGGTTTCCCACCGTTTCAGCCAGAAGTGGAGCCCTTGCACCTGCAAGATGTTTGCCCACAAGAAGTCAGCCAAACAAGCCTTGGGCAGAAATCTCCCCCGTTCTCTCGCCAGGATTATTATAATCGAGATAGAGGCGCTAGGGAGGCGACTCGCAGGAGCGCCAGGATCGTTGCCAGACAATTACCTGATTAAGCCTGTTTCCCTTGGGAAAACTAAGGAGTCATGCATCTGGACACAGTATGGGTTTCATTTCTTGTTCCCCAGGGAAAGTGTTCCTTGGCGGGAAAACAAGATCCTATATAGGTGTTTACCCACAAAGAAATCCTTGCGGAGTCAATTCGTCAGCTTCGGGAGTAGATCGTGTGTGGACTACGCTACTCCAGTTTCCAGGACCTTGCTCCCGTTCCAGCCCTGCCTTGTTCCCCGGACCTCGCCACGGATTTCGCCACGGACCTTCCTTGTTCCTTGCTTTTGTTGCCTTGAATCAAGCCTTGTTGCCAAGAATCTAGTTTGCTTCCAGCCTTGTTTGCCAAGTTCCCTGGACTAAAGGACCTTGTCATTTCCCCTCACTTTGCTTGGCAAAGTGTGTGTTTCGGTTATTGGATTACAACTTTGGACTCTAATATCTCATATTGGACATTGTTTTCCTAGACTATATTTGACCTTTCCTGAAAGGTCTACTTCTGAACTATATTCTTCACTTGTTTTTATTGACTTTATATATCCCTTTAATAAAGATATTAGATAGATTCTGGTCTCTGCGCATGGTTATTGGTGCTCTGCAGCCTGGGTCTTGACAATCAACAGGGAAATACGATTTGGGGGGAAGTGAACCCCAAGTGGCGAGAGCAGGTGTTGCCCCCCCACAAATGGGTCAGGGGTCCTTTCTAGCATTTTGGGGGTTCTTTGGGGAGATGGAAGCGGGATATAAATAAAGTATTATTATTTATAATAAATAAATATACAAATTATATATAATAAAATAAAAGTATTTATTTACAGTACAGTAGAGTCTCACTTATCCAACATAAACGGGCCGGCAGAACGTTGGATAAGCGTTGGATAAGACTAATTTTTGGGGGTTGATTTGTCTGCCCGTTTAATTTAATTAGAGAGTGTTCTGCCATGATTATTGATACCTTGCTGAGTACTTCTGCCACGAAGCTACAGAAGCCCTCTATTTCGGCCTAGAACTGTTTTATCTCCTTGTTTTTAACATGTGATGTATGTATTGATTGTATGACTGCTTTTCATGTTTGATTTTTACAATGTGTAATTTGTCACCGTTTTTATTATTGCTGTGAGCCGCCCCGAGTCCCCTCGGGGAGATGGGGTGGGATATAAGAACAAATGTATTATTATTATTATTATTATTATTATTATTATTATTATTATTATTATTATTATTATTATTAGCGAATATGTTGGATAATGAGAGATTAAGGAGAAGCCTATTAAACATCAAATTAGGTTATGATTTTACAAATTAAGCACCAAAACATCATGTTGGACAACAAATTTGGCAGAAAAAGTAGTTCAATACGCAGTAATGCTATGTAGTAATTACTGTATTTATGAATTTAGCACCAAAACATCACGATGTATTGAAAACACTGACTAAAAAAATGCGTTGGATAATCCAGAACGTTGGATAAGCGAGTGTTGGATAAGTGAGACTCTACTGTATTTATATTCCGCCCTTCTCACCCTGAAGGAGACTGCAGAACACACATATATGGTGAAAATTCAATGCTGAATCTTAACAATGTCAAGACCGAAAACAGAGAGAGGTGTATATAGGCCAGGGGTCCCCAAACTTTTTAAACAGGGGGCCAGTTCACGATCCTTCGGACCGTTGGAGGGCCGGAGTATAGTTGGCCACCGAGCAATAATTAATAACAATAATAATAATAATAATAATAATAATAATAATAATAATAATAAAAGAGGGTTGGAAGAGACCCTTTGGAGCATTGAGTCCAATCTCCCTACTGTCTTTGTGCACTGAAAGCACAAACAAAGCACCCCTGACAGATGGCCACCCAGAATCAATGATAATAATAATAATAATAATAATAATAATAATAATAATAATAATAAGGCTTGGAAGAGACTCCTTGGGCCATTTATTCTAACCCCCTTCTGCCTCTGTGCACCAAAAGAACAAGCAAAGCATCCCTGACAGATGGCCACCCAGCCTCAATGTTAATAATAATAATAATAATAATAATAATAATAATAATAATAATAATAATAATAATAAATACATCACACAGTCCTAGACACTTGGGAAGTGTTCGACTTGTGATTTTGTGATATGAAATCCAGCATATCTATCTTGTTTGCTGTGTCATACAATAATAATAATAATTATTATTATTATAATAATACATCACACAGTCCTAGACACCTGGGAAGTGTTCGACTTGTGATTTTGTGATATGAAATCCAGCATATCTATCTTGTTTGCTGTGTCATAATAAAATAATAATAATAATAATAATAATAATAATAATAATAAATACATCACACAGTCCTAGACACTTGGGAAGTGTTCGACTTGTGATTTTGTGATATGAAATCCAGCATATCTATCTTGTTTGCTGTGTCATAATAAAATAATAATAATAATAATAATAATAATAATAATAATAATAATAATAATAATAATACATCACACAGTCCTAGACACTTGGGAAGTGTTCGACTTGTGATTTTGTGATATGAAATCCAGCATATCTATCTTGTTTGCTGTGTCATAATAAAATAATAATAATAATAATAATAATAATAATAATAATAATAATAATAATAATACATCGCACAATCCTAGACACTTGGGAAGTGTTCGACTTGTGATTTTGTGATATGAAATCCAGCATGTCTATCTTGTTTGCTGTGTCATAATAAAATAATAATAATAATAATAATAATAATAATAATAATAAATACATCACACAGTCCTAGACACTTGGGAAGTGTTCGACTTGTGATTTTGTGATATGAAATCCAGCATGTCTATCTTGTTTGCTGTGTCATAATAAAATAATAATAATAAAGAGGGTTGGAAGAGACCCTTTGGGCCATTGAGTCCAATCCCCCTCTGCCTTTGTGCACTGAAAGCACAAGCAAAGCACCCCTGATAGATGGCCACCCAGAATCAGTGTTAATAATAATAATAACAACAACAACAACAACTGTGTGGCCCAAATGATCCATTGGAACTTATGCCTCAAGGACCACCTCCCAGCAGCAAAGAACTGGTGGGATCACAAACCAGCAAAGGTCGTGGAAAATGAACACGCAAAGATACTGTGGGACTTCCGAATCCAGACTGACAAAGTTCTGGAACACAACACACCAGACATCACAGTTGTGGAAAAGAACAAGGTTTGGATAATTGATGTTGCCATCCCAGGTGACAGTCGCATTGATGAAAAACTCAGCCGCTCTCAGGACCTCAAGATTGAACTTCAAAGACTCTGGCAGAAACCAGTGCAGGTGGTCCCGGTGGTGATGGGCACACTGGGTGCCGTGCCAAAAGATCTCAGCCGGCATTTGGAAACAATAGACATTGACAAAATTACCATCTGCCAGCTGCAAAAGGCCACCCTGCTGGGTTCTTCACGCATCATCCGAAAATACATCACACAGTCGTAGACACTTGGGAAGTGTTCGACTTGTGGTTTTGTGATACGAAATCCAGCATGTCTATCTTGTTTGCTGTGTCATAATAAAATTAATAATAATAATAATAATAATAATAATAATAATAATAATAATGGTTGTAAAAGATGAAGAGACCCCTTAGGTCATTTAGCCCAACCCACTTCTGCCCTTGTGCCGTGGGGGCCGGATAAATGGCTTCGATGGGCCGCATCCGGCCCCCGGGCCTTAGTTTGGGGACCCCTGATATAGGCTTTCCCATCCTTCGGCATCTTTGGAGGCTGAGCTCGGTTCCGGCCACTGGGCAGTGCTGTCGCTCCATCTCCCTGCCAAAGAGCTTCCTTTGTTTGTAAACTTCCTCCTTCTTTTTTCTGATTGAAACACCCTGCTTTAATGCGGCTCCTATTTATCTACTCCCATCTGCTTTCGAACCACTAGGTAGGCAGGAGCTGGGCTAAAGGTCAGGAGCTCACCCCGACCCGGGCTACGAACTCTCAACCTTCCGGTTGGCGGGATTTATTGCAGCTCAGGGATTTGCCTGCTGTGCTAAAGCCCGGCCCTATATGACCCTTCTGAGGCCCATATGCTGCCCTTGGAGGGGGCGGGTGGCCGGACCCCCAAATACGGAGGGGGCCTCACAAATTCTCTTCCTCTCCCTACATAAACAAAAGCATAAATGCCCTTGCTGTATAGGCCGGGCGTGGGCATGGGGAAAGGGAATCAGATAAATATAATAACTCTATCAACAACAACGACAACAACAACAGAAATCATGGAGAGACTAAGTAAGACTACCTACCGTGGTTTTATACGTTTTGATGCATTGAATCTGCAATACTAATGGTATTTAATACTGTTTTACTATTGAATATTTACATATTTTACATTGTTTTGTGCTGCTTTTAATGTTCACCGCTTTGGGCCTCCTTGTGCAGAGAAAAAGTGGGGTATTCAATAAAACATAATAATGGGTTGCTGTGAGTTTTCCGGACTGTCTGGTTAATATATTCGAGAAGCATTCTCTCCTGACGTTTCGCCCACATCTAAGCAAGTGAGGTTTATATATACATCTGTGGAATGATGTCCAGGGTGAAGGAAAGAAAGAACTCTTGTCTGTTGGAGGCAAGTGTGGATGTTGCCTTTGGCCAGCTAGATTAGCACTGAATAGCCTTTCAGCTTCAAAGCCTGGCTACTTCCTGGCTAGGCAGAATCCTTTCTTGGGAGGTGTTAGCCAGCCCTGGTTGTCTCCTGTCTGGAATTCCTCTGTTTTCTGAGTGTTTTTCTTTATTTACTGTCCTGATTTTAGTGTTGTTGTTTTTTTAAATACAGGTGTGACAAAAGTATGATATGTGGGTATGAATGGAAGATGAATGAAAGAAAGCTAAATTTTGGAGACACCTTTCTAAGATTAAGGCCTGCAATGACTAACTACCTGCTTGCTGAACTGTAATTAAAAGTTTCTAATAAGACCTGAAATAGTTGACCTGCCTGGTAAACTGTGGTAAGAACTGTGACAACGATAAAGAGAAATGTTTACATCAAGTTAAGGAAATGTTTACAACTGTTAAGAAGGAAGTCAACACAAGGCCAGCGCCAATCGAGAAGAATCAACATTTGGCCCAGGAAACTGAGATGGATATTCCAGGATAGAAGACGTCTATCATTCATTTACAACTTTGGGACAACTTCAGCAAAATGTAATATTTGGTAATATTTGGATGTGTGCATGAAGATGTGTCATGGAACCCAGTTACAGGGCTTTGGTAATTCAGCCCTGTAACTGGGAGTCATAACATAAACAATCCCAGAAGCACCTGGCAGAAGAAGATAGAATACGCCTGGGAACTTGGGACCGAAAGTATAAACAATTATAATTGGTTTAGTGTGTGAAAATGGTAGTAATGTGATATTGGAGGTGGGACTTGATGATGATATTTACGTGTGGTGTTACGTAGCATCAAAAGTTATAAAAATAGTTGTATGTAAACATTGAGTCATTCTTGACTTTTCCAAAGTCATGTGTTCTTCAATAAAGATTGGATTTGAGAGCAGTTATCTTTAATCTGCGTTCAGACTGATCCTTTGAAGTGAGCAGGACAATTAAGTCAAGAATCCAGTTCTCACCCTCCTGCAAATTTGCAGTGAAGTGATAATGAGCAGGGAAGGAGATCAAAGCCATGACGGAGCAAAGGGGCCTTCGCTGGGAGCTCGGCCGTTGGCGGAAGAGACATTGCAAGCCATAGCTTCCTCTACGGGGTACCCCAAGCCGGACGGCGTGACTCAGAGGATTCCCAGAGGGGGAAGAGGCGGTCCGGCGGCGGCAGAAACCAGTTGGGGATCTGGAGGAAGCATGCCGGAGACCGTGGCCCTGCGGTTATCCATCCTGGAAACTAATTTATCCAGGCTGTCGGAAACCGTGGGGAGGTTGGTGCCACTATTAGAAGAGAATCTCCAAAAGGAGCCCATCCGATATGGCGCCGAGAGAGAGCCAAGTAAAGAAGGAGATTGGAGCCAGAGGGGCCAGCGAGCGTCAACGCAGAGTCCCGTGGCGGCAAGGGACGAGGGGGATGAGGAATACTGGCAGGAACTGGAGTTCCGAGACAGAATGGCGCGCGAAGTGGAGCGCCAGCGAGCTCTGGGAACTCTGAGGCCGCCATCTCCAACAGAGCTCCCAACCCCCCGGATGGGCGTCGGGGTGGAAAGGCCACTGGGGCCAGGAATCGGGTCCAGTGGATTTGCAGACGAAGGCGGAGAGGAGCGGGGGATCCAGGAAGAGGAGGAGGATGTGCCGTACGACGAGGAAAGGCGAGATGAGGGGGCTACAGCGAGGCCAGTATGCGGATGGGCGGAAGGGCCGACAGCGGCGGCAGACTTTCGGGAGCCGCGCAGAATGACCACCGGAGTGGGGCGCGGCGTGTTCCAAGGAGCCGCCCGAGGAAACCTGATGCAACCCTTCCCCATGCCTCCCAGACAGCATCAACGGGCCGCAGAATGGATGCCGAGAAGGGAAGATCTCAAACTGGAATACGGAGGGGAATCAGATGAACTGAACTTTTTTCTAATTAGCATCAGAGGATACATGGAAGACAACGCACACACATTCCCCTCCGAAGCAAGCAGGGTTCGAGCCATCGGCAACACACTAAAGCGAGGAGCAGCCAGCTGGTACGTGCAACTCCATGCCAGACACGACCCATGTCTGAGGTCAGTGCCCCGCTTCCTCGCCGCGCTGGAAAACTGGTTCAGAGACCGGCTAGAGCAATTGAGGGCTCGAGACCAGCTGAAAGGAATAAAGCAGAGGGACAAAACAGTGCCCGAGTACGCAGAGGAATTCCTCCACCTCGCGGAAAGGGTACCAGAGTGGTCTGAAGTGACCAAAGTGGAGTTATTTAAAGAGGGACTACGCCCCGAGATTTTCAGCTGGGCAGCGCACAGAGATGACCCCGAAACGCTCCAGGGATGGATTCAACTAGCGGGGCGCGTTGAATCCACCCTGGCCCAAGTAAAGCGCTTCAGGAGCAGCGGCGGCCAGCAAAGACCGGTGGCGAGAGGTCGAGGAGAAACGAGGAAGCAGGAAAGACCCGGAGGGAGGCCGGGGATTCCCTCCAGAGGAGACTACAACAAACCTAAACCGGAATGCTTTGTATGTGGGAAGACGGGCCATCGAGCAGCAGAATGCTGGGCCCGGAAGGGGGAGCCGCCAAAACCCCCAAAGCCCAAGCCAGCAACCGGGAGGCGCGCGGAAGAGGAGGTGCAGGCCCCAGAATCTTCAGAAAAATTGGTGAGTCGGGACAAACGCATGATAGTAGTGCCAATCTGCCTCTCGGGACTAGAGAATCAGGCCACCTGCAAGGCATTTGTGGATTGTGGTTGTTCTAGAAATATTATAACTCCGGAATTAGCAGGAGCGCTGAAATGCCAGCAGATGGCGCTTGACTCCCCAATTGCATTTTCGCAGCTAGACGGATCAGTTGCTACTGGGGAAGTATCTACAAAGGAAATACGGGAGGTCCCATGTAAAATAGGCAAATGGGAAGGAAGAATATCCTTTGTAATAGCCCCTATTGCCACATACCACGTAATATTAGGGATACCATGGCTCGAACAGGCAAATCCTGAAGTAGATTGGAGAGGAAAGAGCTTAGCATTCAAAGAACAGCAGACGCAATGGGAGATAAGCAAAATTGCAGAAGAGGAGGACGAGGAAGATGAAGCAGGTGAGATAAACCCACAGCTATTGCCACCTGAATACAGAGACTTTGTGGATGTTTTCAATCAGAAAGAGGCCAGTAAATTGCCTCCCAAAAGGAATATAGAAGTAGAAATTGAAATAACCCCAGGAGCAGACTTACCAAAACCAAAAGTGTATCCCATGTCTGTGCAGGAGAAGGAGGAATTGAGGAAATATATTGATAAAAACCTGGCGCGAGGCTTCATTAAGCCATCCAACTCTCCTCTCGGGGCCCCAGTGTTATTTAGGAGAAAGAAAGACAACTCCCTACGATTGTGCATTGATTATCGAAATTTAAACGCAATTACTAAGGACAATAAATACCCTATGCCCTTAGTAAAGGATTTAATTACCGTATTGAAGAAAGGGAGCATATTTACTAAACTTGATTTAATTGAAGCGTATCATAAATTAAGAATAAAACCGGAGGATACTTGGAAAACTGCATTTTCCTGCGCATTCGGCCATTTTGAATATAAAATTTTGCCTTTCGGTTTAAAAAACGGAGGCGGTTGCTTTATGCAGCTTATAAATGAAATACTACACCCATTGTTGTACAGAGGGGTATTCATATTCCTTGATGATATCTTGATCGTGAGTGAAGATAAGGAAAAACACGTAAAATTGGTCCGGGAAGTTTTGCAGAGACTAAGGGAAGCAAAGCTGTACGCAAAACTGTCCAAATGTGAATTTAATAAAACTCAAATTGACTTTCTGGGGTATCGGATATCTCCAGAAGGGTTAGCTATGGATCCAGCTAAAGTATCAGATGTGAAAGAATGGGGAGTGCCTCAAACAAGGAGGCAATTGCAATCATTCCTGGGGTTTGCAAATTTTTACAGACCCTTCATAAAAGGCTTCGCGCAAATAACCGCACCCCTTACTGAACTTTTAAAAACAAAAGGGAAAGGGGAGACAGCAAAAGTAAAAGCTCCTGGCGCCAGACTAAGTTGGACGCCAGAATGCCAAAAGGCATTCGAAACCCTAAAAGAATGCTTCACAGAAGGACCCATCCTAAAACACCCCGATATCAGGAGTCCTTTCATAATCCATTGCGATGCCTCAGACTGTGCATACGGAGCAGTACTATTGCAAAAAGATCAAAATGGGAACTTAAAACCCTGTGGATATTTGTCCCGGAAGTTCAGCGAAACTGAAAAATGTTGGCCGATATGGGAAAAAGAAGCACTAGCCATATTAAAGGCCTTAGAATGCTGGCGGCACTTTCTCGAAGGAAGCGGAATCCCATTTGAAATTTGGTCTGACCATAAGAACCTCCAGTATTTAAAGTCTCCTCGAAAACTGTCCCCCAAACAGATTAGATGGGCACAATACTTCAGCAGGTTCGATTTCCAATTAAAGTTCTTTCAAGGGAAGCAGAATGTCTTGGCAGATGCCCTTTCACGCATGCCTCAACACGAAGGAATAACCACAGCAAAAGAGGGAACAATATTCTCTGACAAACAATGGGGCTTAGCTGTCAGGACAAGAGCACAAACCCAAAAAGAGAACACTGCTATGGTTGAACTCGGCGGGGAAGATAATTGGGGAAACGAACTGAAACAGTCTTATGAAGGAGACCAATGGATCGCATCCAATGCGGAACAGGGGGAGCAGAAGGGGGGATTTTGGTTTGTGAACAAGAAACTGTATATCCCAGCAACATTAAGGATCAAGATTTTGCATCGTTTTCACAATAACCAGAGCGCTGGTCATACAGGAATTACAAAAACAACAAAAGCAATAGCAAAACATTGCTGGTGGCCAGGGATGAGGAAGGACATAAAGAACCATGTGGTTCAATGTGATGATTGTGCCAGAAATAAATCGAGAGGAGGGAAGCCAATGGGATTATTACAAACAGTAGCAGAACCTACCAGACCTTGGGAATGTGTAGCTATGGACTTTGTGGGGGAACTGCCGGTTAGCAAAGGACATCGTTATATTTGGACAGTATTGGACCTGTTTTCTAAACAGGCCCACTTTATAGCACTGCCAAAACTACCATCAGCCGAGAAACTAGCTGAATTGTACATAAACCACATTTACAAACTGCATGGATGTCCCAGTAGAGTAGTCAGTGACAGAGGAGTACAATTCACAGCAAAATTTTGGGAAAAATTCTTGGAAATGCTAGGAGCAGAAAGGAGTTTAAGTTCTGCTTTTCACCCCATGACAAACGGGGCGGTAGAACGTACTCAGCAGACGCTTGGGCAGTTCCTTCGAATGTACTCTAACATGAGACAAAATGACTGGTCTCGGTGGTTGGCTTTTGCAGAACTAGCTTTTAATTCGACTATACATTCAGCAACAAATAAAACCCCCTTTGAAGTAGTTTACGGGTATGAACTACAGCCTCTGCCCCAGCTGCCAAGATGGACAGAGAATGAGGGAACAGAGGCGGGGAAATGGAAAACACAAATGATGGAATGCTGGAGTCAAGTGACTGCATCCTTAAAGGAAGCACATAAAAAGTATAAAGTGTTCGCAGATAGAAAGAGGGTGGAAGGTGATAAATTGGAGAAAGGAGATTTAGTGTGGTTAAGTACCCAAAACATCAAACTGGGGCTACCTTCGAAAAAATTAGGCCCTAAATATATTGGACCATTTAGAATACAGGGTGTTATCAACGAAGTGACTTTCCAGTTGGCATTGCCAAAAAGTTTAGGGAAAATACACCCTGTATTCCATCGTAGCTTACTGAAAAAATATATGGGTACTTTGGACAAAATGGACACATAGAATTATTGTTTTGTTTCAGGTTTGTGATGAAGGAAGAACCGAAGAGGAGGACGAAGAAAAGGAGGGCACCATGTCATGGAACCCAGTTACAGGGCTTTGGTAATTCAGCCCTGTAACTGGGAGTCATAACATAAACAATCCCAGAAGCACCTGGCAGAAGAAGATAGAATACGCCTGGGAACTTGGGACCGAAAGTATAAACAATTATAATTGGTTTAGTGTGTGAAAATGGTAGTAATGTGATATTGGAGGTGGGACTTGATGATGATATTTACGTGTGGTGTTACGTAGCATCAAAAGTTATAAAAATAGTTGTATGTAAACATTGAGTCATTCTTGACTTTTCCAAAGTCATGTGTTCTTCAATAAAGATTGGATTTGAGAGCAGTTATCTTTAATCTGCGTTCAGACTGATCCTTTGAAGTGAGCAGGACAAAGATGGGTGCATGTAGATGTGTGTGAATGCGGAGTGAAAATTTAACCCACCCCCTTATTTGTTTGTTAGCCAATGCAGAAGGTTGTTTGTAAACCCAATGTAGTTGCATAGAATCTGCGTCTAAATGTTGATCTGTAAAATGTTGATCTGATATGCCCTCTCACACTGAAATTGCAATAAAAAGAACCCATGCTTTAAGGTTATTGGAAAGTTATTAATAACACTGGGCGCCAGATTTTGGATTCCTCCAGGCAGGAAGCAGCCAGGCTTTGCACCTGAAAGGCTATTCAATGTTAACCAGGGTGTCCAATGGCAACATTCCCACTTTCTCCCACCCGGGACATCATTCCACATATAGATTTATATATAGATATATATATAACTAGCTGTGCCCAGCCACGCGTTGCTGTGGCGAAGTATGGTGGTATGGGAAATAAAGTATTGAGGAATTGGTGGTAGTTAAGGTAAAGGGTCCCCTGGGCTGAGTGGGTTGCTAGGAGACCAAGTGAGTGGAGCTTAGCCTTCTAACTGGCAGCAATTGGATAAAAACAATTATTACTTTCCCTCTAATTAGGACTTTATTTTTCTTTTCTTTTTGTTGTATCAACCTAGAGGCATGGATGAGGGGTTGTGCTGTCAATTTTCGAGGTTGTGGAGTGTTTACTTTTGTTGTTTTGTCCGCTGCCGTGATGCCATCACTCTTTTATATATATATATAGATAATAATAATATAGAATAGATATATATCTATATAGACATATAGATATATATATCTATATATATAAACCCCACTTGGCCACAACCTCACAACCTCTGAGGATGCCTGCCATCGATGTGGGAGAAACATCAGAAGAGAATGCTTCTGGAACTTTGCTATACAGCTCAGAAAACTCACAGCAACCTAGTGTGGTTATGTTTTGGGGTGCTGTTTATTTAAGAGTGTTGTTGTTTGGGGAGTGTTGTTGTTGTGTGTGTGGGGGGGGGTGCGCTCACCCGTTGCTCCTCGGCGGCCACCTTCTTCTTCCTCCGGAGGCGGTGGGCGGCCGAGTCTCGCCCTTTGGTCCTCCTGCGCGGGGAGAAGCCCTCCTTGGCCCCGGGGTCAAAGCCCTGCGTTCGGGGGGCGGAGAGCAACGAGGCCCAGGTGAGGAGCGGAGGAGGGGTGGGGGTCCCCAGGGGGCATCCATCCCACTCCCACGCCCCGAACCCACTCACCAGCCTCTCGATGCGCTCCTTCTTCCGCTGCTCCATGGAGATGGCGTCCACCGTCCCGAGCTGACCGGAGTCCATAGAGATGAGCTCAAAGGGGATCTGTGGGGAGGGAGTGGGGCAGTGAGGAGGTGGGCACGGGGAGATGTGGAAGAGGCCGCCTTTGGAAAACCTCTCGTCACGGCTTTGCTAGGAGTCAACCCTCTGAACAAGCGATATTCACAAGCATTCGTGTCATGGCACACAGGTTACTCAGTTGTTAGACTAATAATAATAAAACTTTATTTATACCCCGCCACCATCTACCCACGGGGGCTCGGGGCGGCTCACATGGGGCAAGGCCCGACTAACACAATTTACAAAAAAAAAACAGCATAAATATATTGAACAATATACCAAAAAAAAATACGAAACACTGTAAGACGATAAAACAAGAGTTAATAATATCAATCAACCAAGTAAAATTCAGTCGACTTCATTGGTGGTGGTGGGGGGGGGGGGGGGGGGGACTGCAGCAGCAATATAAAAATAACATCATCAGTTAAAATACCAGAATAAAAGGGACCTAATAAAATTCAGGATAGAGTTATAATGCCAACTGAGGCTGGACTAAATAATCATGTATTTGAACTGCCAAGGACAAAGACAAGACAGAGGATGGTTGTTTCTTTGAAGTTGAAATTGCAGTTGCAGTTGCCCAAATAACGTAACTTGTTTACTCATAAACATCTTGTATTAATTCAACATCGCTTCAATACACTGGGAGTCATTCTTAATCAATAGTCTTTAGTATAGTTGCACTCACTGAAGTCCACAAGCAAACGTGCATCCACCTCCACTGAGGTCTAAAATCCACAAGCATACTTCTACATTGAAGTCCAAAAAGCAACATACACACATCCACCTCCACTGAGGTCTAAAGTCCATAAGCATGCTTCTATATTGAAGTCCTAACGGCAACATACATACATCCACCTCTACTGAGGTCTAAAGTCCATAAGCATACTTCTATATTGAAGTCCTAACAGCAACATACATACATCCACCTCCACTGAGGTCTAAAGTCCATAAGCATGCTTCTATATTGAAGTCCTAACGGCAACATACATACATCCACCTCTACTGAGGTCTAAAGTCCATAAGCATACTTCTATATTGAAGTCCTAACAGCAGCATACATACATCCACCTCTACTGAGGTCTAAAGTCCATAAGCATACTTCTATATTGAAGTCCTAACGGCAACATACATACATCCACCTCCACTGAGGTCTAAAGTCCATAAGCATACTTCTATATTGAAGTCCTAACAGCAACATACATACATCCACCTCCACTGAGGTCTAAAGTCCATAAGCATGCTTCTATATTGAAGTCCTAACAGCAACATACATACATCCACCTCCACTGAGGTCTAAAGTCCATAAGCATACTTCTATATTGAAGTCCTAACAGCAACATACATGCATCCACCTCTACTGAAGTCCAAAATCCATACGCATACTTCTATATTGAAGTCCTAACGGCAACATACATACATCCACCTCCACTGAGGTCTAAAGTCCATAAGCATACTTCTATATTGAAGTCCTAACGGCAACATACATACATCCACCTCCACTGAGGTCTAAAGTCCATAAGCATACTTCTATATTGAAGTCCTAACAGCAACATATACATCCACCTCTACTGAGGTCTAAAGTCCATAAGCATACTTCTATATTGAAGTCCTAACAGCAACATATATACATCCACCTCCACTGAGGTCTGATGCAAAAAGCGAATACCAAATGGAGTCCTGTGTCTGAACATGCTCAGTCCAATCACATGTCTATAACTCCTCCAACACCGAAGAGGTACAGTCAAACTGGCATATCAACATATAGGTTACCAAATATATACATTATCCAATAAATAGTGAAAGCTTGGGAGGTTGCTGTTCCCAACATAGAAAGATAGCAAGGACTACAAATCCCACCCCACTGAAGGGGGGCCCACCTTCTCCAGGAGGGCCTTGACCTCCCATTCCTGCCGCTGCTTCTTGCTCCGGAAGGGGTTGCTCTCCAAGGCATCAAAGTTGGGCTCCCCGGCTCCTGAAGGACAAAGGAAGAAATAAAATAAATAAATAAATAGAAGCTTTACCACAGTTTCTGACCCAAGATATACCCTGCAGCATAATAAAGTGTCACTCAGGCTTGTGTAACAAGTAACAGTATCTTCAGTTCAAAAGATCAAACAGGGCAACAACATATACAGCAGTCTCTCTGGATTCACACAGAGAACTGAGGGGAAAAACAGTCCCTTTTATAATCTTTTTAATGTTTAAATTTTATAATTGGTCTATTTTTTTTTTTACTGATGTACTGTTTATTGTCCTTGTTTTTATCTAATATTATCTGTGAGCTGCCTTGAGTCCCCTTCGGGGGAGATGGAGGCGGGGTATAAATAAACTTATTATTATTATTGTTATTATTAAATATGCCTCATTTTCTTTATAAATAATCAGGCTTTGGAGCGTTGGCAGCTATTTCCTTCCTGACTATTTCCAGTCAGCACCCACTTCACTCTCCGAGGTGAAAGTGGCAGTTAAATCTGTTTGTCTCAACAGCAAGCTAGAGAATTAGCCAATAGGGCCCCCTGCCCTAAGTGAGCCTTCCCGGAATGAGGGTTCACTCCCACTCCCAAGCCCCGCCCCCTTGCCATAGATCCCGCCCCTTCCTGTTTACCTGGCACCAAGAGGCTGACGAACCCGTCCTGGTGCCCGACCCCGAGGACGTCCTCGAAGGGGCAGAAGCGGAGGCCGTGGGCCGGGCGGGGCAAGGCGTGGCACAGGTAAGGCTTGGAGGGCGGGGCCAGCAGGACGTCCTTGTACACCTGGGGAGGAAGAGGAAGGAGAGGGTGGAGGAAGAGCCGGAGGAAGAGGAAGGAGAGGGTGGAGGAAGAGCCGGAGGAAGAGGAAGGAGAGGGTGGAGGAAGAGCCGGAGGAAGAGGAAGGAGAGGGTGGAGGAAGAGCCGGAGGAAGAGGAAGGAGAGGGTGGAGGAAGAGCCGGAGGAAGAGGAAGGAGAGGGTGGAGGAAGAGCCGGAGGAAGAGGAAGGAGAGGGTGGAGGAAGAGCCGGAGGAAGAGGAAGGAGAGGGTGGAGGAAGAGCCGGAGGAAGAGGAAGGAGAGGGTGGAGGAAGAGCCGGAGGAAGAGGAAGGAGAGGGTGGAGGAAGAGCCGGAGGAAGAGGAAGGAGAGGGTGGAGGAAGAGCCGGAGGAAGAGGAAGGAGAGGGTGGAGGAAGAGCCGGAGGAAGAGGAAGGAGAGGGTGGAGGAAGAGCCGGAGGAAGAGGAAGGAGAGGGTGGAGGAAGAGCCGGAGGAAGAGGAAGGAGAGGGTGGAGGAAGAGCCGGAGGAAGAGGAAGGAGAGGGTGGAGGAAGAGCCGGAGGAAGAGGAAGGAGAGGGTGGAGGAAGAGCCGGAGGAAGAGGAAGGAGAGGGTGGAGGAAGAGCCGGAGGAAGAGGAAGGAGAGGGTGGAGGAAGAGCCGGAGGAAGAGGAAGGAGAGGGTGGAGGAAGAGCCGGAGGAAGAGGAAGGAGAGGGTGGAGGAAGAGCCGGAGGAAGAGGAAGGAGAGGGTGGAGGAAGAGCCGGAGGAAGAGGAAGGAGAGGGTGGAGGAAGAGCCGGAGGAAGAGGAAGGAGAGGGTGGAGGAAGAGCCGGAGGAAGAGGAAGGAGAGGGTGGAGGAAGAGCCGGAGGAAGAGGAAGGAGAGGGTGGAGGAAGAGCCGGAGGAAGAGGAAGGAGAGGGTGGAGGAAGAGCCGGAGGAAGAGGAAGGAGAGGGTGGAGGAAGAGCCGGAGGAAGAGGAAGGAGAGGGTGGAGGAAGAGCCGGAGGAAGAGGAAGGAGAGGGTGGAGGAAGAGCCGGAGGAAGAGGAAGGAGAGGGTGGAGGAAGAGCCGGAGGAAGAGGAAGGAGAGGGTGGAGGAAGAGCCGGAGGAAGAGGAAGGAGAGGGTGGAGGAAGAGCCGGAGGAAGAGGAAGGAGAGGGTGGAGGAAGAGCCGGAGGAAGAGGAAGGAGAGGGTGGAGGAAGAGCCGGAGGAAGAGGAAGGAGAGGGTGGAGGAAGAGCCGGAGGAAGAGGAAGGAGAGGGTGGAGGAAGAGCCGGAGGAAGAGGAAGGAGAGGGTGGAGGAAGAGCCGGAGGAAGAGGAAGGAGAGGGTGGAGGAAGAGCCGGAGGAAGAGGAAGGAGAGGGTGGAGGAAGAGCCGGAGGAAGAGGAAGGAGAGGGTGGAGGAAGAGCCGGAGGAAGAGGAAGGAGAGGGTGGAGGAAGAGCCGGAGGAAGAGGAAGGAGAGGGTGGAGGAAGAGCCGGAGGAAGAGGAAGGAGAGGGTGGAGGAAGAGCCGGAGGAAGAGGAAGGAGAGGGTGGAGGAAGAGCCGGAGGAAGAGGAAGGAGAGGGTGGAGGAAGAGCCGGAGGAAGAGGAAGGAGAGGGTGGAGGAAGAGCCGGAGGAAGAGGAAGGAGAGGGTGGAGGAAGAGCCGGAGGAAGAGGAAGGAGAGGGTGGAGGAAGAGCCGGAGGAAGAGGAAGGAGAGGGTGGAGGAAGAGCCGGAGGAAGAGGAAGGAGAGGGTGGAGGAAGAGCCGGAGGAAGAGGAAGGAGAGGGTGGAGGAAGAGCCGGAGGAAGAGGAAGGAGAGGGTGGAGGAAGAGCCGGAGGAAGAGGAAGGAGAGGGTGGAGGAAGAGCCGGAGGAAGAGGAAGGAGAGGGTGGAGGAAGAGCCGGAGGAAGAGGAAGGAGAGGGTGGAGGAAGAGCCGGAGGAAGAGGAAGGAGAGGGTGGAGGAAGAGCCGGAGGAAGAGGAAGGAGAGGGTGGAGGAAGAGCCGGAGGAAGAGGAAGGAGAGGGTGGAGGAAGAGCCGGAGGAAGAGGAAGGAGAGGGTGGAGGAAGAGCCGGAGGAAGAGGAAGGAGAGGGTGGAGGAAGAGCCGGAGGAAGAGGAAGGAGAGGGTGGAGGAAGAGCCGGAGGAAGAGGAAGGAGAGGGTGGAGGAAGAGCCGGAGGAAGAGGAAGGAGAGGGTGGAGGAAGAGCCGGAGGAAGAGGAAGGAGAGGGTGGAGGAAGAGCCGGAGGAAGAGGAAGGAGAGGGTGGAGGAAGAGCCGGAGGAAGAGGAAGGAGAGGGTGGAGGAAGAGCCGGAGGAAGAGGAAGGAGAGGGTGGAGGAAGAGCCGGAGGAAGAGGAAGGAGAGGGTGGAGGAAGAGCCGGAGGAAGAGGAAGGAGAGGGTGGAGGAAGAGCCGGAGGAAGAGGAAGGAGAGGGTGGAGGAAGAGCCGGAGGAAGAGGAAGGAGAGGGTGGAGGAAGAGCCGGAGGAAGAGGAAGGAGAGGGTGGAGGAAGAGCCGGAGGAAGAGGAAGGAGAGGGTGGAGGAAGAGCCGGAGGAAGAGGAAGGAGAGGGTGGAGGAAGAGCCGGAGGAAGAGGAAGGAGAGGGTGGAGGAAGAGCCGGAGGAAGAGGAAGGAGAGGGTGGAGGAAGAGCCGGAGGAAGAGGAAGGAGAGGGTGGAGGAAGAGCCGGAGGAAGAGGAAGGAGAGGGTGGAGGAAGAGCCGGAGGAAGAGGAAGGAGAGGGTGGAGGAAGAGCCGGAGGAAGAGGAAGGAGAGGGTGGAGGAAGAGCCGGAGGAAGAGGAAGGAGAGGGTGGAGGAAGAGCCGGAGGAAGAGGAAGGAGAGGGTGGAGGAAGAGCCGGAGGAAGAGGAAGGAGAGGGTGGAGGAAGAGCCGGAGGAAGAGGAAGGAGAGGGTGGAGGAAGAGCCGGAGGAAGAGGAAGGAGAGGGTGGAGGAAGAGCCGGAGGAAGAGGAAGGAGAGGGTGGAGGAAGAGCCGGAGGAAGAGGAAGGAGAGGGTGGAGGAAGAGCCGGAGGAAGAGGAAGGAGAGGGTGGAGGAAGAGCCGGAGGAAGAGGAAGGAGAGGGTGGAGGAAGAGCCGGAGGAAGAGGAAGGAGAGGGTGGAGGAAGAGCCGGAGGAAGAGGAAGGAGAGGGTGGAGGAAGAGCCGGAGGAAGAGGAAGGAGAGGGTGGAGGAAGAGCCGGAGGAAGAGGAAGGAGAGGGTGGAGGAAGAGCCGGAGGAAGAGGAAGGAGAGGGTGGAGGAAGAGCCGGAGGAAGAGGAAGGAGAGGGTGGAGGAAGAGCCGGAGGAAGAGGAAGGAGAGGGTGGAGGAAGAGCCGGAGGAAGAGGAAGGAGAGGGTGGAGGAAGAGCCGGAGGAAGAGGAAGGAGAGGGTGGAGGAAGAGCCGGAGGAAGAGGAAGGAGAGGGTGGAGGAAGAGCCGGAGGAAGAGGAAGGAGAGGGTGGAGGAAGAGCCGGAGGAAGAGGAAGGAGAGGGTGGAGGAAGAGCCGGAGGAAGAGGAAGGAGAGGGTGGAGGAAGAGCCGGAGGAAGAGGAAGGAGAGGGTGGAGGAAGAGCCGGAGGAAGAGGAAGGAGAGGGTGGAGGAAGAGCCGGAGGAAGAGGAAGGAGAGGGTGGAGGAAGAGCCGGAGGAAGAGGAAGGAGAGGGTGGAGGAAGAGCCGGAGGAAGAGGAAGGAGAGGGTGGAGGAAGAGCCGGAGGAAGAGGAAGGAGAGGGTGGAGGAAGAGCCGGAGGAAGAGGAAGGAGAGGGTGGAGGAAGAGCCGGAGGAAGAGGAAGGAGAGGGTGGAGGAAGAGCCGGAGGAAGAGGAAGGAGAGGGTGGAGGAAGAGCCGGAGGAAGAGGAAGGAGAGGGTGGAGGAAGAGCCGGAGGAAGAGGAAGGAGAGGGTGGAGGAAGAGCCGGAGGAAGAGGAAGGAGAGGGTGGAGGAAGAGCCGGAGGAAGAGGAAGGAGAGGGTGGAGGAAGAGCCGGAGGAAGAGGAAGGAGAGGGTGGAGGAAGAGCCGGAGGAAGAGGAAGGAGAGGGTGGAGGAAGAGCCGGAGGAAGAGGAAGGAGAGGGTGGAGGAAGAGCCGGAGGAAGAGGAAGGAGAGGGTGGAGGAAGAGCCGGAGGAAGAGGAAGGAGAGGGTGGAGGAAGAGCCGGAGGAAGAGGAAGGAGAGGGTGGAGGAAGAGCCGGAGGAAGAGGAAGGAGAGGGTGGAGGAAGAGCCGGAGGAAGAGGAAGGAGAGGGTGGAGGAAGAGCCGGAGGAAGAGGAAGGAGAGGGTGGAGGAAGAGCCGGAGGAAGAGGAAGGAGAGGGTGGAGGAAGAGCCGGAGGAAGAGGAAGGAGAGGGTGGAGGAAGAGCCGGAGGAAGAGGAAGGAGAGGGTGGAGGAAGAGCCGGAGGAAGAGGAAGGAGAGGGTGGAGGAAGAGCCGGAGGAAGAGGAAGGAGAGGGTGGAGGAAGAGCCGGAGGAAGAGGAAGGAGAGGGTGGAGGAAGAGCCGGAGGAAGAGGAAGGAGAGGGTGGAGGAAGAGCCGGAGGAAGAGGAAGGAGAGGGTGGAGGAAGAGCCGGAGGAAGAGGAAGGAGAGGGTGGAGGAAGAGCCGGAGGAAGAGGAAGGAGAGGGTGGAGGAAGAGCCGGAGGAAGAGGAAGGAGAGGGTGGAGGAAGAGCCGGAGGAAGAGGAAGGAGAGGGTGGAGGAAGAGCCGGAGGAAGAGGAAGGAGAGGGTGGAGGAAGAGCCGGAGGAAGAGGAAGGAGAGGGTGGAGGAAGAGCCGGAGGAAGAGGAAGGAGAGGGTGGAGGAAGAGCCGGAGGAAGAGGAAGGAGAGGGTGGAGGAAGAGCCGGAGGAAGAGGAAGGAGAGGGTGGAGGAAGAGCCGGAGGAAGAGGAAGGAGAGGGTGGAGGAAGAGCCGGAGGAAGAGGAAGGAGAGGGTGGAGGAAGAGCACCAAGAGAGAGGAGCCTGGCGCCCAGATTGAGGAAAGTTACAGCTACAGGACCGGGTGGCTCCCTGTGATCTCTTCCATAAGCATACTTCTATACTGAAGTCCAAAAAGCAACATACATGCATCCACCTCCACTGAGGTCTAAAGTCCATAAGCATACTTCTATACTGAAGTCCTAACAGCAACATACATGCATCCACCTCCACCGAGGTCTAATGTCCATAAGCATACTTCTATACTAAGGTCCAAAAAGCAACATACATGCATCCACCTCCACTGAGGTCTAATGTCCATAAGCATACTTCTATACTAAGGTCCAAAAAGCAACATACATGCATCCACCTCCACCGAGGTCTAATGTCCATAAGCATACTTCTATACTAAGGTCCAAAAAGCAACATACATGCATCCACCTCCACCGAGGTCTAATGTCCATAAGCATACTTCTATACTAAGGTCCAAAAAGCAACATACATGCATCCACCTCCACTGAGGTCTGAAGTCCATAAGCATACTTCTATACTGAAGCCCAAAAAGCAACATACATGCATCCACCTCCACCGAGGTCTAACGTCCATAAGCATACTTCTATACTAAGGTCCAAAAAGGAACATACATGCATCCACCTCCACTGAGGTCTAAAGTCCATAAGCACACTTTTGTACTGAAGTCCTAACAGCAACATACATGCATCCACCTCTAAAAAGGTCTGAAGTCCTTAAGCATACTTCTATACTGAAGCCCAAAAAGCAACATACATGCATCCACCTCCACTGAGGTCTAAAGTCCATAAGCATACTTCTATACTGAAGCCCAAAAGGCAACATACATGCATCCACCTCCACCGAGGTCTAACGTCCATAAGCATACTTCTATACTAAGGTCCAAAAAGGAACATACATGCATCCACCTCCACTGAGGTCTAAAGTCCATAAGCACACTTTTGTACTGAAGTCCTAACAGCAACATACATGCATCCACCTCTAAAAAGGTCTGAAGTCCTTAAGCATACTTCTATACTGAAGCCCAAAAAGCAACATACATGCATCCACCTCCACCGAGGTCTAACGTCCATAAGCATACTTCTATACTAAGGTCCAAAAAGCAACATACATGCATCCACCTCCACCGAGGTCTAACGTCCATAAGCATACTTCTATACTAAGGTCCAAAAAGCAACATACATGCATCCACCTCCACTGAGGTCTAAAGTCCATAAGCATACTTCTATACTGAAGTCCAAAAAGCAACATACATGCATCCACCTCCACTGAGGTCTGAAGTCCATAAGCATACTTCTATACTGAAGTCCAAAAAGCAACATACATGCATCCACCTCCACTGAGGTCTAAAGTCCATAAGCATACTTCTATACTGAAGCCCAAAAAGCAACATACATGCATCCACCTCCACCGAGGTCTAACGTCCATAAGCATACTTCTATACTAATGTCCAAAAAGCAACATACATGCATCCACCTCCACTGAGGTCTGAAGTCCATAAGCATACTTCTATACTGAAGCCCAAAAAGCAACATACATGCATCCACCTCCATCGAGGTCTAACGTCCATAAGCATACTTCTATACTAAGGTCCAAAAAGCAACATACATGCATCCACCTCCACTGAGGTCTAAAGTCCATAAGCACACTTTTATACTGAAGTCCAAAAAGCAACATACAAGCATCCACCTCTAAAAAGGTCTGAAGTCCTTAAGCACACTTCTATATTGAAGTCCTAACAGCAACATACATGCATCCACCTCCACTGAGGTCTAAAGTCCATAAGCATACTTCTATACTAAGGTCCAAAAAGCAACATACATGCATCCACCTCCTCTGAGGTCTGAAGTCCATAAGCATACTTCTATACTGAAGCCCAAAAAGCAACATACATGCATCCACCTCCACTGAGGTCTAACGTCCATAAGCATACTTCTATACTAAGGTCCAAAAAGCAACATACATGCATCCACCTCCTCTGAGGTCTGAAGTCCATAAGCATACTTCTATACTGAAGCCCAAAAAGCAACATACATGCATCCACCTCCACTGAGGTCTGAGGTTAAAATCAGTAAGACCACAAAAACGTAAGATATAAACAACATTTAGGCATTAAGACATACAATCAAAACATCTAATATAGACATTAAAATCACATGATGCAAAATCGTAGTCCGGGGCTATTCCAACTGTCAATTGCACCTATTTCCTATTTATTCCAAGCACTGTATTCCTTAGCTTGGTCCCACAATCACGTCTTCGCTTTCTTTCTGAAGGCCAGGAGGGAGGGCGCTGTTCTGTTCTCACTGAGGAGAGTTCCAGAGATGAGGAGCCACCACGGAGAAGAAAGGCCCCGTCTCTCGTTCCCACCAATCACACTTGCGAAGGAGGTGGGACTGAGAGTAGGGCCTCCTCTGCTCTACTCTATGAAACGGGATCCCTGCAGACAGTCCTGGATTCTTTTCCCATGGGTCGAGGCTCCCTCACCTGGACCACCTCCTGGCAGGCGGCCCCCAGGAGGCCCCTCTGGCTGAAGTCCAGGTGTCCGGCGGCCACAGAAGGGAGCCCCCACTGAGAAGGAAGTCCCTGTCTCTCATTCCCACCAACCGCACTTGCGAAGGAGGTGGGACTGAAAGTAGCGTCTTCCTTGCTCTATTCTCTGACTCTATTCTATGAGGGTCCTGAACCGTGGTTCCCATGGGTTGGGGCTCCCTCACCTGGACCACCTCTTGGCAGGCGGCCCCCAGGAGGCCCCTCTGGCTGAAGTCCAGGTGTCCGGCGGCCACAGAAGGGAGCCCCCACTGAGAAGGATGTCCCTGTCTCTCATTCCCACCAACCGCACTTGCGAAGGAGGTGGGACTGAGAGTAGCGTCTTCCTTGCACTATTCTCTGACTCTATTCTATGAGGGTCCTGGACCGTGGTTCCCATGGGTTGGGGCTCCCTCACCTGGACCACCTCCTGGCAGGCGGCCCCCAGGAGGCCCCTCTGGCTGAAGTCCAGGTGTCCGGCGGCCACAGAAGGGAGCCCCCACTGAGAAGGATGTCCCTGTCTCTCATTCCCACCAACCGCACTTGCGAAGGAGGTGGGACTGAGAGTAGCGTCTTCCTTGCACTATTCTCTGACTCTATTCTATGAGGGTCCTGGACCGTGGTTCCCATGGGTTGGGGCTCCCTCACCTGGACCACCTCCTGGCAGGCGGCCCCCAGGAGGCCCCTCTGGCTGAAGTCCAGGTGTCCGGCGGCCACAGAAGGGAGCCCCCACTGAGAAGGATGTCCCTGTCTCTCATTCCCACCAACCGCACTTGCGAAGGAGGTGGGACTGAGAGTAGCGTCTTCCTTGCACTATTCTCTGACTCTATTCTATGAGGGTCCTGGACCGTGGTTCCCATGGGTTGGGGCTCCCTCACCTGGACCACCTCCTGGCAGGCGGCCCCCAGGAGGCCCCTCTGGCTGAAGTCCAGGTGTCCGGCGGCCGCAGAAGGGAGCAGCAGGGAGTGGAGGCGCCGGAAGGAGCGCAGGTCATAGAGGTGCAGCTTCCGGTCCACGCCGGACGTCGCCATGTACCTGCACGAGAAGGGGGGCAGGGGACCCCACAGGTGAGGGTCTTGTGACACGTGCCCCCTCCCCACGGACCTCTCCCCATTCTGGGCCCCAACTCACGTCCCAGAGGGGTCAACAGCCAGGGCACGGACGGCCGAGCGGTGGCACAGCATGCGGGCCAAGGGCTCCTTCACGTTGGGGCTCCAGAGGGTCACCGTCCCTGAAGAGGGGAGGGAGGAAGAGGAGGAGGAGAGAAGAGAGGAAGAGCAGAAGGAGAGGAGGAGGAGGAGGAGGAGGAGAAAGACAGGAAGGACAAAGATAGAAAGAAGGAGGGAAGAGAGAGGGAAAGAAGGGGAAGGAGAGCAGGAGATGAGAGAATAAAGAGAGAGGAAAAGAAAGAGAAGTGAAAGAGAGAAGGGGAGAGGAAAAGAAGACAAAGACTCAGACTCCATTGGAGTTTCAGACTAGAGAGAGAGACTCTATCAGACTCTCAGAACAGAGAGATGATTTAGACTTTGGACTGTTAAGCTGAGAAGAAAGATGCCCTGTGTTATCTGCACAGAGAAACTACTTCAATTACTGGACGGATAAGCAATGTGATCAAAACTGGGTCTGTTCAGGCCTCAGACTCCATTGGACTTTCAGACTAGACAGAGACTCCATTAGACTCAGAACAGGGAGATGCCTTAGACTATGGGCTGTTAAGAATATAAGAAAGATGCCCTGTGTTATCTGCCCTAAGAAACGACTTTAAATCCTATCTGATAAGCAATGTGATCAAAACTGGGTCTGTTCAGGGCTCAGACTCCATTGGACTTTCAGACTAGACAGAGACTCCATTAGACTCAGAACAGGGAGATGCCTTAGACTATGGGCTGTTAAGAATATAAGAAAGATGCCCTGTGTTATCTGCCCTAAGAAACGACTTTAAATCCTATCTGATAAGCAATGTGATCAAAACTGGGTCTGTTCAGGGCTCAGACTCCATTGGACTTTCAGACTAGACAGAGACTCCATTAGACTCAGAACAAGGAGATGCCTTAGACTATGGGCTGTTAAGAATATAAGAAAGATGCCCTGTGTTATCTGCCCTAAGAAACGACTTTAAATCCTATCTGATAAGCAATGTGATCAAAACTGGGTCTGTTCAGGGCTCAGACTCCATTGGACTTTCAGACTAGACAGAGACTCCATTAGACTCAGAACAGGGAGATGCCTTAGACTATGGGCTGTTAAGAATATAAGAAAGATGCCCTGTGTTATCTGCCCTAAGAAACGACTTTAAATCCTATCTGATAAGCAATGTGATCAAAACTGGGTCTGTTCAGGACTCAGACTCCATTGGACTTTCAGACTAGACAGAGACTCCATTAGACTCAGAACAGGGAGATGCCTTAGACTATGGGCTGTTAAGAATATAAGAAAGATGCCCTGTGTTATCTGCCCTAAGAAACGACTTTAAATCCTATCTGATAAGCAATGTGATCAAAACTGGGTCTGTTCAGGACTCAGACTCCATTGGACTTTCAGACTAGACAGAGACTCCATTAGACTCAGAACAGGGAGATGCCTTAGACTATGGGCTGTTAAGAATATAAGAAAGATGCCCTGTGTTATCTGCCCTAAGAAACGACTTTAAATCCTATCTGATAAGCAATGTGATCAAAACTGGGGCTGTTCAGGGCTCAGACTCCATTGGACTTTCAGACAGAGACTTTTTTTGCACTGGCATATCTTTGTCCCTAACTAGGTACACCAGTTTAACAGCTCCTTCTTCTTCTTTCCCTCACTTTGACTGCCTTGGCCCGATGCTCTGGGACCCTGGGAGTTGTAGTTCCAAAGGCCCCGGCCCTCCCTGGACTCACCGTTGCTGTGCCCGAGGTGGACGATGGCGTTGGAGGGGTTCTGGGCCATGACCCCCAGCCGGCCCCCCTTGGTGCAGATGGAGGCCACCTCCTGCCCCACGGACACGTCCAGGTACTGCAGGAACCCCGAGTCGCTCTGGAGGTCCAGAGAAAAGGGGGGGGGGGAGACAAGGAAACTGAGGCAGGGAACAGCGAGAACATCTTCCCCAGAATCCCCTAAGCCATGTAGAGAGCGCCTGCAAAAGAGGCAATGCTGCAGAAAGGAGGGTGTTTGGACTACAAGACCCAGAATCCCCACCCCCACCCTGGAGGCAGAAAGTGCTCTTTTTTGGACTACAACTCCCAGAATCCTCCAGGCAGCTCAGCTGAGAGTTGTAGTCCCAAAATGGGTTGCTTGGCTCTTTCTCAGCATCAGAGCACAGAACCACAGGCCCAAAGTGGCAAATTTATTTATTTATTTATTTACAATATTTATATTCCTCTCTTCTTTCTCACCCCGAAGGGGACTCAGGGCGGATTACAATGAACACATATATGGCAAACATTCAATGCCAATAGACAACAACATACATTAGACAGACACAGAGGCATTTTTAACATTTTTCCAGCTTCACGATTCCGGCCACAGGGGGAGCTGTTGCTTCACCGTCCACTAGTGGCTGTACTTCCTCATTCCTCTCCTCGTGTTTTGCTGGCAGTTTAATGGTGTTGTAAATTAGCCTCCCGCATAAAGCGTCCCTAAATTTCCCTAATTGACAGGTGCAACTGTCTTTCGGGGCTGCATAGGTCAACAGCAAGCCGGGGCTATTAATGGTCGGAGGCTTAACCCGACCCGGGCTTCGAACTCATGACCTCTCGGTCAGTAGTGATTTATAGCAGCTGGTTACTAGCCAGCTGCACCACAGCCCGGCCCTTCTGAAGAAGAGAAGGAAAGAGGAAAGTTGGAGGATGGAAGGAAAGGAGGATAGAGGAAAAGGAGAGAAAGGAAGTGTGGTGAAGTGTACATTTTGGTTTACAGTTGTTATGTTTAATTATAGGTATATGTTTGGAATGGGCAAGTATTAGAGTTATCAGTGTGTGGGCGATGGTGGCCAGCTCAGCATTCTGAGGCAGGTTGCCATAGAAACGTAGGCGGAGCCAACTGCTGTTTGGAAAAAGAGAGCAGAATTTGAAAAAAGAGTTCAGTCTGTGATCAGGGGAATCACAGGGAAGTTCAAATCTTAGTCTGTGATCTGAGAGTCACAGGGAAGAGACTGGTTTCAGGTTAGGGAAAACAGGGTAGCTCAGATCTCTAGTAGTGCCAGTTTAGGCAAGCCAAGTGACTTACTTGGGTTTATTGGTAGAGTCTGAGTGGTAAAGGGAAGCAATTCCAGTTAGATCCAAAGTGATCAGTTAATAGCATCGGTTGTAAGAGAAGAAAAAGGTTTAAACTGCTCAAGGGAAGAAGAAATTCCTTTGAGAGGGAATCCATCATATGTTATTATTGTAACTGTTGAAGAAAGTGTACCTCTAAGTGAGAAGCAACATTGAAACCACTACGCTCTGTACCTGAATAAACTTGTTATTGTTCTTCCAACATCCAAGCCTCTGCTACATATATTCTAAGCCAAGTGACGCTACCCTTTAAAGAAAAGTAAATGTCTCCCTGCGTCTTTAGTGGTTGCATCGCTACAAATTGGTGGCAGTTGTTACAGGAAGGAAGATAAAAAGAGGGGAAAAGGAAAGAGAGACAAGAAGGGGAAGAAGGAGGAAACGAAAAGGATAGAGAAAAAGAGAAAAGGGAAGAGAAGGAGGAGAGAAGAGGAAAAGAGGAAAGGGAGAGGGAGAAAAGAGAGAAGGAAGAGAAGAGGGGGCACCTTGGGGGGGGGGAGTCCAGGGGTCGGTTCCCTCTCTCCCCCCCCCACATGTCCCCCCATGTCTGTCCCCCTTGCCCACCCGCCTGCCCCTCCCAGACTCACGGCGGTGGCCAAGAGGAAGTGGAAGGGCAGGAACTCCATGCGCTGGACGCGATGGAAGCGCTTGAGGCAGTGCAGCTCCACACCCTGGCCGTCGTAGATGTAGAGCCAGCGCCCCTGGGAGGCCGCGAAGAGGGACTCCGAGTGCAGCCACCTGCGCAGGGGACGGGGAGGAAGTGGGGAGGAAGTGGGGTTAGGAAGTGGGGAGGGGAAGTAAGGGAGGAAGGAAGGAAGGGGGGAGAAGAAGGAGGGAGGAGGGGAAAGATGGGGAGAAGAAGGAAGGAAGGAAGGAAGGAAGGAGGAAGTGAGGAGAGGAAGGAAGGAAGGGGGGAGAAGAAGGAGGGAGGAGGGGAAAGATGGGGAGAAGAAGGAAGGAAGGAAGGAAGGAAGGAAGGAAGGAAGGAAGGAAGGAAGGAGGAAGTGAGGAGAGGAAGGAAGGAAAGAGGAAGTGGGAAAAGGAAGAAAGGAGCGAGGAAGGAGCAGGGGAAGGAAGGAAGGAAGGGGGAGAAGGAGGGAGGGAGGAAGAAGGGGGGACACACGGGGAGAGGAAGGAAGGAGGAAGTGAGGAGAGGAAGGAAGGAAAGAGGAAGTGGGAAAAGGAAGAAGGGAGCAAGGAAGGAGAAAGGGAAGGAAGGAAGGAAAGAAGGAAGTGAGGAGAGGGAGGAAGGAAAGAGGAAGTGGAAAGGAGCAAGGAAAGAGCAGGGGAAGGAAGGAAGGAAGGAAGGAAGGAAGGAAGGAAGGAAAGAGGAAGTGGGAAAAAGAAGTAAGGAGCGAGGAAGGAGAAGGGGAAGGAAGGAAGGAAGGAAAGAAGGAGGGGAAAGAAGGAGGGGGAGGGGGAGAGGAAGGAAGTGAGGAAAAAGAGGAAAGGAAGGACAGAAGAAGGAAGTGGGGAGAGGAAAGAAGGAAAGAGGAAGTGGGAAAAGGAAGGAAGGGAGGGAGGAACAGAGGAAGGAAGAAAGAAAGGAGGAAGTGGGAAAGGAAGGAAGGAAGGAAGGAAGGAAGAAGGAAGTGGGGAGAGGAAGGAAAGAGGAAGTGGGAAAAGGAAGAAAGGGAGGGAGGAACAGAGGAAGGAAGAAAGAAAGGAGGAAGTGGGAAAGGAAGGAAGGAAGGAAGGAAGAAGTGGGGAGAGGAAGGAAAGAGGAAGTGAGGAGAGAAGGGAAGGAAGGGGGAAGGAGGGAAAGAAGGAAGGAAGGAGGATGTGGGAAGAGGAAGGAAGAAAGGTGGGAGGAGAGAGAAGGAAGTAAGAGAAGCGAATGGGGAAGCAGTGTGAAGGAATGGGATAGAAAGGAAGAGAAACAAAAGAAGGGAAACAAAGGGATGGAAGCCAGGTCAAGAAGGGAAGAGAACAAAAGGAAAAGAAGGAAGAAAGGAATATGAACGAAAGCAAGGGAGAAAGGAAGGAAGGAAGGAAGGAAGGGAGGAAGGGAGGAAGGAAGGGAGGGAGGGAGGGAGGGAGGAAGGAAGGAAGGGAGGAAGGGAGGAAGGAAGGGAGGAAGGAAGGGAGGGAGGAAGGAAGGAAGGGAGGAAGGAAGGAAGGAAGGGAGGAAGAGTATCAGTGAAAGATGGAAGTGGGGAAAGAATGGGGGGAAGGAGGGATGTGGGGAAGTGGGGGAAGCAGAGAGGAAGTGGGGAGAAGAGGTGGGGGGTGAGTAGGCAGAAGGGGGCCGCCCTCCATCCCGTCGTCCCCGGGGGCACAAGCGAGACGTCGGCCATCTTGCCCCACGCCATTGGGGCCGGCCCCCGTGTCCTTTCCCGTGTGACTACTCACGTGACGTCGGTGAGGGACTCCATGACGTTGATCTCGCCCATCAGGGCCTTGGTGTGCCAGTCGAGGGCGGCCACGTGGCCCCTGCGGCCCCCCAGGAGGAGCTGCCTGAGGACGGACAAAGAAACGGGACACAGCCTACGTCAGGCATGGGACAACTTGGGCCCTCCCTCCAGGGGTTTTGGACTCCAACTCCCACCATTCCTCACAGCCGGTAGGCTGTGAGGAATGGTGGGAGTTGGAGTCCAAAACCCCTGGAGGGAGGGCCCAAGTTGTCCCATGCGGGACTCCCTTGAGATGCTTACCTGCCGTTGCGTGTGTAGCTCAGCCGGTAAGGCCCGAACTGCTCCAGCCTCAGCTCAAAGTGCTGTTTTGGAAGGAGGGGAGAAAGAAAGCAAGCAAGCAAGCAAGGCCCCGGTGAGGAAGGGTCGGGGTCCCCAAAGGGAAGCCCCTCCCCTCCGTGGGCCCCAGGGACCCCTCCACCTGCCCCCACCTTGGCTCCAGCGGCCAGGTCCACGGCCTCCGCGATGTCCGCCTGGGAGACGGTGCAAGTATCCTCCCCCTCGTCACCCTCCAGGAAACTACAAAAAAAAAGGGGGGAATGAAGGGTTATATACCCAGGGAGGGCCTATGGACTACACGTCCCATCTGTCGTCATGTTTCATGGTCATAAAAAAAAGTGAAAATATATCTGCATGTGTGTGGCTGGGGTGTTGTCCTGTTTTGACTCTCAAGAACAGCCTTAAAACACTGTGGTAAGTCAATGAAAACTGCTTTACTTCAGCAAAACATAAAGAACAGCACACGCAATGGAATAATGCAAAATGAAGCAAGGAAGTCTTATGGCAAATACAGTTCTTAGTCTCTGATAAATTCCCAAATCAAATAGCAGTCTTACTTCAGACAAAAAAAAAAAAAACCAGAAACAAATCCTTAGGAGCAGTTTGCCAGATGCAGACTTGAACCAGGCACAAGGGGAGCAAAGGCTTAGTAAGTAAATAAGTAAAAGTTTATTTGTATACCTCCCTCTCTCCCAAAAGGGACTCAGGGCAGTTTCCAATATAAAATCAGCATAAAACATTGTACAATAAAACACTGAAAACACTATAAAACGCTATAAGAATTAAAAACAAAAACAAAACATAACAATTGACTAAAACAATCACATAAACAGAAGGAATATAATCACTCAAATAACATATGAATCTGAAAAGAAAAAAGACCACTGGGATGGAGGAGAGGATTATTGCGCCAAATTGCTATGTGTGTGTGTGTGTGTGTAAAGAAATCCTTGCAAGGTTGTTTGCAGGAGATCTCTGCAAAAGAGCTCAGCTTTGCAGAGGCAAGGCCACACCTCAAAACAATGTGTCTGTTTGCTGGCAGATGGATTTGTCAGTTGGAATTTGAGCTTGCTGGGAGAGCACAGAAAAAGACAGGCTCTCTAATAGCTACGGTCAAGTAGCAATTTAAATATGCTATGCTGGATATATATTGAATGCTGATTGATTAGTTATTGATCCCATGCAACTACAAGGACATTGTATGATTGCTGAACTGTTTATTTGACTTCAACTCAACAAATAAAGTTTCCTTTTGTTCTTTTAATTCCTCTGCCTGGTCTGAGTCTTTTGCACATGGTGTTAACTGGACGTTGCTGGTTCCGCTATACACTCACCTGGTAACAAGGATGGCCTGGAGGGACCACTAGAACTAAAATACAATGTTATATTCTAAGATGCTTTGGGTCAGTGGAATAAAGTGCAATGTTTCAAGTCAAAGAGATGGCCTGTGCAACTACTATAGCTATGGGCTCGGTTATCCAAAGGCGCAGCGGAAGAGCCAGGTTTTAAGCTGCTTTTTGAAGGAAGCCAGGGTGGGTGCTTAGGCTTTAGAGTCAGTTTGTTACCAGCAAGAGCTGGCTGCACCTGCTTCTGCTTTATAGCCCTGAATCCCCTCACAGCTGATAGGGCAGTTCCTAATTATTCAGCTGTATTTCTGGCAGCTATTCTAGCTGAACATCTCTGCTCTGTTTTGCCTCTCCTGAAAAGTGGGTACTTGCAAAATCTCCTACTCAGATGCCCACTCACCCTCAGATTCATGAACACTTTCCTGCTCCCCTTCCTCTTCTGAAGAAGAGGAATCCCTAACAGGTGTCCATTTCCACTTCCACAAACAGCTATAGGTCCCACTATTCAGGGCCAGGTTGGTTAATCGCCAGCAGCAATAAATCACTGCTGACTGAAAGGTCGCAATTTCGAAGCCCTGGTTGGATTGAGCACCCGACCATTTAATAGCCTAGCTTAGTGTCCACCTAAGCAGTTCGAAAACAGCCACAGCTGAAAGTAGAGAAATTTGGGGAGATGAAATATGAATATATATCACAAGATGAAATATGAATATAGGGATTGAATGGAACTGTATGGAGGAAAGGAAGGAATGAGAGCTAATTCTGGAAACACCGTTCAGAAATATTAAGCCCTGCAATGACTAACTACCTGCTTGCTGAACTGTAATTAAAAGTTGTGAATAAGAGCTGATATAGTTGACCTGCCTGCTAACTGTGATAAGAACTGTGACAGTGATAAGAGAAATGTTTACATCAAGTTAAGGAAATGTTTATAACTGTTAAGAAGGAAGTCAATACAAGGCCAACACCAATCAAGAAGAGTCAACATCTGGTCCAGGAAACAGAGGTGGAGCCACGATATTCCAGGATGGAAGACGTCTATCATTCACTTACAACTTGTGGACAACATCAGCAAAATATTATAATAATACTAGCTGTGCCCAGCCACGTGTTGCTGTGGCGTTGTCTGGTGGTGTTGGTGAGAACTTGTTGAGGCAGGATGGCCATCTGTCAGGAGTGCTTGGATTGTGTCCTCCTGCGTGGTCGAAGGAAGTTGAACTGGATGATCCTTAGGGGTATCTGCTAACCTTAAGATTGTATTTATTATTATTATTATTATTTGTCATGGGGCCAATTCCCAGAGCTGAGTCTGCAAGCTCTGGAATTGGAGCCATAACAAAGAGCACTCCTTGACGGCTCATGAAAACACCTGGCAGCAGAGCATGGGAACTTGTGGAGTGAAAATCAAAACAATTATAATGAGTAGTTTGTGTGGAAATGGTAGAAATGTGATACAGGGGGTGGGGTTTGGTGATGATATTTACGTGTGATGTGACGTAGTAGCAAAGGTAATAAAATTGATTGTATGTAAACATTATGTCATTCTCGACTTTTCCCAAGTCGTGTATTCTTCAATAAAGATTGGTTTTGATAGCAGCTGTCTTTGATCTGCGTTCATGCTGATCGTTTGAAGTGAGCGCGACAATTATTATTATTATTATTATTATTATTATTATTATTATTATTATTATTGAGAGGCTGGGTGGCCATCTGTTGGGCTGAGTAGGTTGCTAGGAGACCAAGTGGGCGGAGCTTAGCCTTCTAACTGGCAGCAATTGGATAAAAACAATTATTCCTCTCCCTCTAATTAGGACTTTATTTTTCTTTTCTTTTTGTTGTATGAACGTAGAGGCATGGGTGAGGGGTTGTGCTGCCAAGTTTAGTGTTTCTGGGATGTGTTGTTTTGTTGTTTTGTCCTAGGCCGAAATTTCATTACCCTTTTATATATATAGATAACTTTATTTTTGTACCCCGCCTCCATCTCCCCGAAGGGACTCGAGGAGGCTTACATGGGGCAAGGCCCACAATCTATACACATAATAAAAGTGAAAAAAGAACTGCTCTCTGAACTCCACCAACGATGGACTTGCAACTCACTTGGCACACAGAACCCCCATGACCAGGAAAAAATACTGGAGGTCTTTGGAGAGATTTAGAGGAGTTGTAGTTCACCTACATCTAGAGCGCACTATGAACCCAAACTAGGATGGAATCGGACCAAACTTGGCATGCAGACCCAAAATGCCCACATTTCTATACTGGTGGATTTTGAAGGAAACTGGTCTGGACATTTTGGAGTTGTAGGTCCTGGGATGTATAGTTTACCTGCAATCAGTGAGCACTCTGAACTCCACCAAAGATGGAATTGGACCAAAAAGGGCATACAGGGCCCCCATAAATAGCAAAAAAATACTGGAGGTCTTTGGGGTAAATTAACCTTGACTTGTGGGATTTGTAGTCCACCTACATCTAGAGCGCACTCTGGATCCGATGGATCTGGACCAAACTTGGAACGCATACCCGATACGCTAAAATTTGATTACTGGAAGGGATTGGGGGGAACTGGCCTACCTTTCTGGGAGTTGTAGTTCACCCACAACCAGGGAAACCGTGACCTCCACCGATGATGGACCTGGACCAAACTTGGCACACAGAACCCACATGACTCACTCAACCTGTTGGAGGGGTTTGAGGGGACTGGCTCACCATGGCGGGAGTTGTAGTTCACCCTACGGCCAGAGAGGACACTCAACCCCACCAATGAAGCATCCATAGAATCATAGAATCATAGAATAGTAGAGTTGGAAGAGACCACATGGGCCATCTAGTCCAACCCCCTGCTAAGAAGCAGGAAATCGCATTCAAAGCACCCCCGACAGATGGCCATCCAGCCTCTGCTTAAAAGCCTCCAAGAAAGGAGCCTCCACCACGGCCCCGGGGAGAGAGTTCCACTGGTGAACAGCCCTTCTCACAGGGAGGAAGTTCTTCCTGATGTTCAGGTGGAATCTCCTTCCTTTCCTGTAGTTTGAAGCCCTTGTTCCCTTGTGTCCTAGTCTGCAGGGCAGCAGAAAGGAAGCTCCCTCCCTCCTCCCTAGGACTTCCCCTCACGTATTTGTACATGGCTATCATGTCTCCTCTCAGCCTTCTCTTCTGCAGGCTAAACATGCCCAGCTCTTTAAGCCGCTCCTCATAGGGCTTGTTCTCCAGACCCTTCATCATTTTAGTCGCCCTCCTCTGGACGCTTTCCAGCTTGTCAACATCTCCCTTCAACTGTGGTGCCCAAAATTGGACACAGTGTGATTCCAGGTGTGGCCTGACCAAGGCAGAATAGAATAAGGGGGAGCAGGACTTCCCTGGATCTAGACGTTATTCCCCTATTGATGCAGGACAGAATCCCATTGGCTTTTTTAGCAGCCGCATCACATTGTTGGCTCATGTTCACCTTCTTCCCCACGAGGACTCCAAGGTCTTTTTCGCACACACTGCTGTCAAGCCAGGCCTCGTCCCCCATTCTGTATCTTTGATTTCCATTTTTTCTGCCGAAGTGAAGTATCTTGCATTTGTCCCTGTTGAACTTCATTTTGTTAGTTTTGGCCAATCATCTCTCTAGTCTGTCAAGATCGTTTTGAATTCTGCTCCTGTCTTCTGGAGTGTTAGCTATCCCTCCCAGTTTGGTGTCGTCTGCAAACTTGATGATCGTGCCTTCTAACCCTTCGTCTAAGTCGTTAATAAAGATCCTGAATAGAACCGGGCCCAGGACGGAGCCCTGCTTGTGGCACTCCACTTGTCACTTCTTTCCATGATGAAGACGACGCATTGGTGAGCACCCTTTGGTGAGCATCCAGAGCAAACTTGCCCAGGTACTGATGGAGTTTCTTGGGGCTCACCTGGCATGATGTGAGTTGTAGTTCGCCCACAACCTTATGCATATCATACAATTAAAAAGTGACTTTTCCAAATAACCCGGGCAATGCCGGGGACCCAAGATAATATACAATATATTCTAATACTAATAATACAGATGTTACTATTACTACGGTTCCGTTACCCGGGTTCCTCCAGGAGGAGCAGCTCCATCCGAGCGGCTTGCTTGGCGGCCAACTGGGCCTTCTCCTCCTGAGCGGTCAGCCTGCGCTTCAGCCGCCGGTCTTGGACCGGACCCTGCGGAGGAGGAGAAAAGAGGGGGCGAGGGGGGTCAGAGGGGGTCAAATCCAAGGGTCAAGGGTTTTGGGGAGGGGGCAAAAGGCCTCACCTGCTTGGTCCCTCGCTTGAACTTTTCCATCCGCTCCAGAGGGACGACCGCCGGGCCAGGAAAAGGGTCCACTTTCTGCAACGGAAAAGGAGAAATAAGATCTATAGACATACATGTTTTGTTTGTTTATTTACTTATTTATTTACAGTATTTATATTCTGCCCTCGTCAAGAGCGGATCACAATGCTCATATACACGGCAAACATTCAATACCATTGGACATACGACATATATAGACAGACACAGAGGCAATTTTTAGGCATACAACACACACACACACACACAGACAGTAGAGGTAATTCAACATTTTTTCAGGTTATGCTCGATTCCGGCCACAGGGGGAGCTGTTGCTTCATCCACTATGACACCCAGTCCTTTTTGACCGTAGTCTTTCCTCCTTGCTCCTTGATTGCCAGCATTTTTATGGTGTCGTAAATTAAATTAACCTCCCCGCATTATCTCTACTCACAGCGGCAGCTGTTTTCGAACTGCTTAGGTGGACAGTACGCTAGGCGATTTGGCAATCGGGTGCTCAATCGGACTCGGGCTTCGAACCGGTCAGCCTGGCCCTATTCAATGCTTAGACCAGGCATGGGCAAGTGTTTTGGACTCCAACTCCCACCATTCCTCACAGCCTCAGGCCCCTTCCTTTTTCCCCTCAGCCGCTTAAGCGGCTGAGGGGAAAAAGGAAGGGGCCTGAGGCTGTGAGGAATGGTGGGAGTTGGAGTCCAAAACACCCAGAGGGAGGGCCGAAGTTTGTTCATCATAAGTGAATAACATAATACCTGAACTCTTCAGGCCAGAATATTTTCCCAGGAAAATTTCCGTTCTATTATACGCCGATGACATGGTCTTGATCTTCACTCAGGCCTTTGGATAAAGGCTGCTCATCCCCATCACAATCCTGTATCTGTGACCATTCTTATACCGGTTTGCCCTTATTACCTTTGTCAACTTGATATAGACACAGGGTCTACTCCCATCCCAATTGGCACTTCCAAGAATTTGTAGCACTTTATCAGTCACCTCGTGTTTACAATATTTATATGGTTCACCTTACCCAGTCTACTTTTACAACCTTGTACTGTAATGGGTAATGTTTAAATTTTTATAATTGTGCATGTCTCTTGTCTACTGTTGTGTTTTAACTGCATGGAGAGGCGTTACCTTCCCACCGGAGCAGTACCTATTGATGCACTCACATTTGCATGTTTTTGAACTTCTGGGTTGGCAGAAGCTGGGGCTAACAGTGGGGGCTCTCTCCGCTCCCCCAATTCAAACCTGCGGCCTTTAGTCAGTTTTTCCTGAATCCCTTCTTATTATCCAGCATATTCACTTATCCTGCCGGCCTGTTTACGTTGGATAAGTGAGACTCTACTGTATATTGATAATCTTATATTATCTGCTTAGAAGTGGATTATATGAGGCCCCTTCTTCACAGCTGTATAAAATGCACACTGAAGTGGATTATATGGCAGTGTGAAGATAATCCAGTGCAAAGTAGATAATATAAGATTGGATATACCTGTTTTAACATTTTATCTTGTAAGATTGTCCTTTTCGATTGTTTTACCGATATTGTTGATTTATTGTTGTAAATTTGTGTTTTTGTTTTGATTTTATATTGTGATGTTGGGCAAGGCCCCATGTGAGCCGCCCCGAGTCCCTTCGGGGAGATGGGGCAGGGTACAAGAATAAAATTATTATTATTATTATTATTATAAATGGGTTATATAGCTGTATGGAAGGGCCTTGAGTCTACACTGCCATATAATCCAGTGCAAATTAGATAATCTGTGGAAGAAGCCTAAGTGAGGCCTAAGTCTGCCTGTCCCCTAACTGAACCCTGGCTGTCCCTTGGCTGAGTTGGTTGCTAGGAGACCAAGTGGGCAGAGATTAGCCCTCTAAACTGGCAGCAGTTGGATAAAAATGATTATTGCTCTCCCTCTAATTAGGACTTTATTTTTCTTTCTTTTTGTTGTATCAACCTAGAGGCGTGGATGATGGGTTGTGTTGTCAAATTTCGAGGTTGGGGGGCCTGTAGTTTTGTTGTTTTGTGGGTCGCCGTGATGCCATCACTCTTTTATATATATAGATTGTTTTTATTCGGGCTTGGCCCCATGTGAGCCGCCCTGAGTCCCCTTTGGGGAGATAGAGGCGGGGTATAAAAATAAAGTTATTATTATTATTATTATTATTGGTCTCACTCACCCAAATTGACCTGATAAGGCTGCTCTCTAGTCTCAGTACATACATAAATGGCCACCGAGGAGCACCTACAGATTGCGCGAGAGGACACATCTTAGCAGAACTGCCTTCCCCAAATCCTTACCCCAGAGATGCCCCCCGTCTGGGCCCGGCCTCCATCCCTCGCCGCCCTCTTCTTCGTCGGCCTCCCATCGTCCAGCTGGGGCTCAACGGCCTTTGGGTCGCTGACCGCTTCCGCTCCGGCCTCCCAATATCTCCGGAGGGGCTTCTTCTATGGAGAAAGGAACAGGGGTCAGAAGGTGGAGGAAAAGGGCCTTCATGTGGCGCCAGGGATCAGGCAGATGGGATTCGGAGTCCTTCTGATCATTAACATGATCTGATGCTCCTAAAAGATTTGGCATTTAATAGGGTCCAAGAGATACTTGAGTTGTTTATTTTACCAAAATACCCAACAGCTTTTACTCCATTGTTGTGATCAGTTGCCTGTGTTCTTCTATCAGGACAAAGTTGGAATATCAATTAAACATAAGAGTAATTCCGAAAGGGATAAAGGCTGTGCATTCACATCTAGGCATGGGCAAACTTTGGCCCGCCGGGTGTTTTGGACTTCAACTCCCATCATTCCTAACAGGCTACTGGTTGTGCAAAATACCTGGAGGGCCAAGGTTTGCCCATGCCTGATCCACATCTGATTATTATTGTTATTGCTGGCAGCAATTGGATAAAAACGATTATTGCTCTCCCTCTAATTTGGACTTTATTTTTCTTTTCTTTTCGTTGTATGAACGCAGAGGCATGGATGAGGGGTTGTGCTGCCAAGTTTAGTGTTTCTGGGATGTGTAGTTTTGTTGTTTTGTCCTAGGCCGAAATTTCATTACCCTTTTATATATATAGACTAGCTTTGCCTGGCCACGCATTGCTGTGGCTTATGGGAATCATTTGTTGGCCAGGTGGAATTGCAGTGAATAGCCTTGCAACCTCAAAGCCTGGCTGTTTTCTTCTTATGCAAATCCTTGTTTGGTGAGCTGGAATACAATGGAATAGGCTTGCTGCTTGGAAGGCTGGGTCCTTATTATTTTATTTATTTATTTGCTACATTTATATGCCGCCCTTCTCATCCCGAAGGGGACTCAGAGCGGCTTACAAATTAAATTTACATACAATATTATATTATTAGCATAGTACAATACTGGTAATAAATTACTATATTGTACTGTATTAATATATTGTAATATTATTTGTAATATTACATGTAAAATATAATATATAATTAATATTATTATGTTGTATTATTAGTATTATATCGTATTACAATATAATATTATGAATATTATGTATATACAATATGGTATAATTCTTGCGTTCTAGGGGAATGGTTTTTGGCCAGTTTGAATTGCACTGAATAGCCTTGCTGCTCAAGATAATCCAGTTTAAAGCAGATACTGTGGATTATGTGCTTTGGCATTCTGGGATATATAGGTGTGTGGAAGAGCCTTTAGTCTACACTGGCATATAATCCAGTTCAAATAAGATAATCTGTATTTTATAGGCAGTGTGGAAGAGGCCTGAGTGAAGAAGCCCTGAGCTCCATTATGGCTGAGTGGTTTGCTAGGAGACGGAGTGGGCGGGGCATACCCTTCTAATTGGCATTTAGGGGGGCAAACGGCTTTTCCTCGTCCTCTAATTTGGTCTTTATTTTTCTAGGTTTTTTTGTTTGAAAGACATATTTTGGATGACTATGTCGTTTGTGGCCAAATTTGGTGTGACTTGGTTCAGTGGTTTTGTTGTTTACTCCATGGGAAGAACGCACATAACATTTTTATATATATAGATATTAATATTATGATATTACAATGTGATTATTTCTACATATTATTATACAAACAGTGACTCTTTTGGATTACAATTCCCAGAATCCCCCATCCAGCCATTGACAAGATAGATAAGATACAGTTGCTTTCCTTGCACTGCCACTCCCAGCATCCCTTACACCAGGGGTCCCCAAACTAAGGCCCGGGGGCCACATGCGGCCCATCGAAGCCATTTATCCGGCCCCCGAGGCGGCTCACTCCTCCTCCACTGAGGAGGCATTTTAATTATTATTTAATTAATTATTAATTATTAAGGGGTGCTTTGCTAGTGCTTTTAGTGCACAAAGGCAGAAGGGGTTTGGACTAAATGGCCCAAGGGGTCTCTTTCAACCCTCTATTATTATTATTATTATTATTATTATTGGGGCCTCCGGTAGCACAGTGTGTTAACGCACTGTGCAGCTGAACTTGTGGACCAAAAGGTCACAGGTTCAAAACCGGGGAGCGGAGTGAGTGCCCACTGTTAGCCCCAGCTTCTGCCAACCTAGCAGTTCGAAAACATGCATATGTGAGTAGATCACATGGTGGGAAGGTAACGGCGCTCCATGCATTCATGCCGGCCACATAACCTTGGAGCTGTCTATGGACAACACCGGCTCTTCGGCTTAGAAATGGAGATGAGCACCAACCCTCAGAGTCGGATACGGCTGGACTTAACGTCAGGGGAAACCTTTACCTTTTTATTATTATTATTATTATTATTATTATTATTATTATTGTATGACACAGCAAGCAAGATAGATATGCTGGATTTCATATCACAAAATCACAAGTCGAACACTTCCCAAGTGTCTAGAACTGTGTGATGTATTTTAGGATGATGCGCGCAGATCACAGTAGGGTGGCCTTTTGCAGTTGGCAGATCGTGATTTTGTCAATGTCTATTGTTTCCAAATGCTGATTGAGATCTTTTAGGATGGCACCCAGTGTGCCCATCACCACCGGGACCACCTGCACTGGTTTCTGCCAGAGTCTTTAAAGTTCAATCTTGAGGTCCTGATAGTGGCTGAGTTTTTCCTGTTGTTTTTCTTCAATGCGACTGTCACCTGGGATGGAAACATCAATGATCCAAACCTTTTTCTTTTCCACAACTGTGATGTCTGGTGTGTTGTGTTCCAGAACATTATTATTATTATTAACAACATTGAGGCTGTATTTGTTCCCATTTTTTTTACTTCAAAATAAGGTATGTGCGGTGTGCATGGGAATTTGTTCATAGTTTTTAAAAAAACAAAACTATAGTCTGGCCCTCCAATGGTCTGAGGGACCGTGAACTGGCCCCCTGTTTAAAAAGATTGGGGACCCCTGCCTTACACAGCAACACAAGCCTAATGGACTACAAGACCCAGGCTCCCCCATTCAGCAATATACTATTGAGACTACAATTCCCAGAACTCCCGACCAAGCACACAAATTACATTGGGAAGGTTACTCTTTTTGGATTACAATGCCCATCTCACCTTCTTCTGCTTCTCTTTCTCCTTCTCCATGGCTGCTCTGTTTCCCCCAAATTCACCCCAAAAGCCTCCCACCCACGTGGATTCCGCGCTCAGAAGCAGACTTCCGGGTGCCTTCTCTCCCGTCCAATCACAGCGCACGCCCCGCCTCCTTCTCCTCCCCCCTCTCCAATCGCCGTCCAGGAAGGGCGGCCGCAGCGGCGCCATCTTGAGCACGGGCAGGCGCCATTTCTTCTCACCCATCTTCGTCCCCTTGCGGCAGCCATTTTGAGTGAGGGCACAGCCAGGTCCTTTCAGGACCGAAATCTTAAGTTCTCATTTTATTTTATATTTATAACCTGTATTGTTTCCACCCTCAGGGAAGCTTAAATAAGAAGGCTTTTCGGGGAAACAGACTAAAAAAAAAAAAGGTAAGAGGAAATTCTACTCCGGAATTTGAATACAGGCCTATAATTGCCTGGCATCGGGTCCTTCAAAATGCCCGTATCGAAGATGGCGGCTCTGGAGGAGGCGAGGCTTGTCTTAAAGGTGCAGGCCTCAATGTGTTCCTATCGTTTTGGACTCCAACTCCCAGCATTCCTCACGGCCTCAGGCCCCTTCCTTTTCCCCCTCAGCCGCTTAAGCGGCTGAGGGGGAAAAGGAAAGGGCCTGAGGCCGTGAGGAATGCTGGGAGTTGGAGTCCAAAACACCTCACAGGAAGGCCCAAGCCAAGCTTCCTCATAGGCCTCGACATCACAAACATCGAACCCGACAGGCGATTTGAAGAAATTACAGCATTTCCCAGCATCCCCGGATCCATGGCTCTCACAACAAGGTCAGATTTGATGTGTTGCCGAAAGCCGGCGCAGTACCTATTGATCTACTCACATTTACATGTTGTCGAACTGCTAGGTTGTCAGAAGCTGGGGCTAACAACGGGAGCTCGCCCCACCCTCTGGATTCAAACCACCCAACTTTTTGGTCAGCAATCTCAGCAGCTTAACTCTTAAGTCCTGAAAAGACTATTTAATTAATCAAACCATTCTTAATACTATCGTGATGTATTAATCGAATCGAGTCACCCAACAACACTCAGAAAACGGGGATAGGAAACAATCAGGGCCAGCTAACACTTTCTCCCAACAAAGGATTCCCCAGGCAGGAAGCAGCCAGGCTTTGAAGCTGCGAGGCTACACAATGCTTATTAATATTCCCACTTGCCTCCAACAGACAAGAGTTGAATTCATTTATTTTATTTTATTTTATTCTGCTTGTTATTTTATTGTTTGGTTTTATATTTTAACTTGTTTATATTTTGTCTTTTCTGGGCTTGGCCCCGTCGAGGAGATGGTGGCGGGATACAAAAATAAAGTATTATTATTATTATTACAGTAGAGTCTCACTTATCCAATATAAACGGGCCGGCAGAACGTTGGATAAGCGGATATGTTGGATAATAAGGAGGGATTAAGGAGAAGCCTATTAAACATCAAAATAGGTAATGATTTTACAAATTAAGCACCAAAACATGTTATACAACAAATTTGACAGGAAAAGTAGTTCAATATGAAATAATGCTATGTAGTAATTACTGTATTTACAAATTTAGCACCAAAATATCATGATATATTGAAAACATTGACTATGAAAATGCGTTGGATAATCCAGAACATTGGATAAGTGAGACTCTACTGTAGATGCAAAGCCCTCTTGCCTCGTTTCCAACAGACCTCACAACCTCTGAGGATGCCTGCCACAGACACAATAATACACACACACACACACACACACACACACACACACTAGCTTGGAGACCCGGCGATGCCCGGGTCATTTGAGCAAGGCCTTGTTTGCCTGTGTTCCAAGTGTAGCCTATATCCAATGTCAGGTGGGTTCAGTGGGTGCGGGTGAGCTCCAACTCCCATATGCAAGTCCCATCGTCCAGTGTCCATCCCCCTCCAAACACAGCCAGTATGTAGAATAGGTCATGGGGGCTCCATGTACCATGTTTGGTCTTGAGGAGTCATTTGTGTGGGTCGCGGTGCTCTCAGGAAGTGAGTGAAGGTATTGGAAGTCCCATCGTGCATGGTCCATCATCCTCTAAACTGCACCTGGGTGTAGAGTGAGTCATGGGTGTTCTCTATTTGAAGTTTGGTCTTGATGAGACATTGATGGGGGTGACAGTGGTCTCGGGAAGTGAGTGAACATACTGCAAGTCCCATCATCCAAGGTCCAAGCTCTTTCAAATCTCACCAAGATGTAGAGTGGGCCATGGTGGCTCTATGTGCCAAGTTTGGTCTTGATCAGTCATTGGTGGGGGTCACAGTAGTCCCAGGAAGTGAGTGAAGATAGTGCAAGTCCCATCATCCACGGTCCCTCCTCCCCCAAACTGCACCAGGATGTAAAGTGGGCTACCCTGCACCTGCGTGTCAAGTTTGATCCAGTTTTGTCATTCATGGGCATTACAGTGGTTTGTGGGAGGTGAATTGGATGAAGGTACTGCAAATCCCATCATCCTTGGTCCACCCTCCGTCAAACTGCTGCAGCATGTGAAGTGTGTCATTTGCGATCTGTGTGCCTGGTTTGGTTCAGTTCTGTGATTTGTGGCAGTTGCTGTGGTCTCAAGAAGTGAGGGAAGGTACTGCAAATTCCATCATCCTTGGTCCATCCTGCCCCAATATACATCAGGATGTAAAGGGGTCGACAGGAGTTCTGTGTGCCAAGTTTGGTCCATTTCCATCATTGGTGGGCATTGCAGTAGTCTGTGGGAGTTAAAGTGTTTGAAAGTACTGCAAATCCCATCATCTGTGGTCCATCCTCCCCCAAATGGCAGCAGGTCATAAAGTGCATCGTGGGGATGAAGTGTGCCAAGTTTGGTCCATTTCTATCATTGGTGGGCATTGCAGTAGTCTGTGGGAGTTAAAGTGTTTGAAAGTACTGCAAATCCCATCATCTGTGGTCCATCCTCCCCCAAATGGCAGCAGGTCATAAAGTGCATCGTGGGGATGAAGTGAGCCAAGTTTGGTCCATTTCTATCATTGGTGGGCATTGCAGTAGTCTGTGGGAGTTAAAGTGTTTGAAAGTACTGCAAATCCCATCATCTGTGGTCCATCCTCCCCCAAATGGCAGCAGGTCATAAAGTGCATCGTGGGGATGAAGTGTGCCAAGTTTGGTCCATTTCTATCATTGGTGGGCATTGCAGTAGTCTGTGGGAGTTAAAGTGTTTGAAAGTACTGCAAATCCCATCATCTGTGGTCCATCCTCCCCCAAATGGCAGCAGGTCATAAAGTGCATCGTGGGGATGAAGTGGGCCAAGTTTGGTCCATTTCCATCATTGGTGGGCATTGCAGTAGTCTGTGGGAGTTAAAGTGTTTGAAAGTACTGCAAATCCCATCATCTGTGGTCCATCCTCCCCCAAATGGCAGCAGGTCATAAAGTGCATCGTGGGGATGAAGTGGGCCAAGTTTGGTCCATTTCCATCATTGGTGGGCATTGCAGTAGTCTGTGGGAGTTAAAGTGTTTGAAAGTACTGCAAATCCCATCATCTGTGGTCCATCCTCCCCCAAATGGCAGCAGGTCATAAAGTGCATCGTGGGGATGAAGTGTGCCAAGTTTGGTCCATTTCCATCATTGGTGGGCATTGCAGTAGTCTGTGGGAGTTAAAGTGTTTGAAAGTACTGCAAATCCCATCATCTGTGGTCCATCCTCCCCCAAATGGCAGCAGGTCATAAAGTGCATCGTGGGGATGAAGTGGGCCAAGTTTGGTGCAGATCCGTCATTCCTGTTGGTCTCAGTGGCCTGGGATAGTGGCGGCCAATCAAAACGCGAGCACATATTCCGCCAGGCCAATCAAAACGCTGATACATACTCCGATTTCACTTTTATTATAGATATAGATATAGATATTATAATAATATATACAATAATATATAATTATAACATATTGTATATACATATATTTATAATATTATATTGTAATACAATATAATACTAATAATACAATATAATAATATTAATTATATATTATATTTTACGTGCAATATTACTAATAATATTACAATATATTGATACAGTACAATATAGTAATTTATTACCAGTATTGTGCTATGCTAATAATATAATATTGTATGTAAATTTAATTTGTAAGCTGCTCTGAGTTCCCTTCGGGGTGAGAAAGAAGGGCGGCATATAAATGTAGCAAATAAATAAATAAATATGGGTGAAACGTCAGGAGAGAATGCTTCTGGAACATGGCCAGGCAGCCGGGAAAATTCACAGCAACCCAAAGTTCTATTTCTTTCTCAATTTCTTTTAATTTGGGGACTTTTCAAAGACAACATTTCAGCATTTCTTTTTCCAGCAGAAGAAAATTTCCTCAAGGCACAAAACAAAATATATTTCACTATCTGAGATAAGCATTTTATATCCCCCACCCCACCACCCCAAAAATCACATTTTATCTTATTTTCCGCGTAGTTGAAACAAGAAAGTGAGGCAAGTGGAGAAATCCAGCCAAAATGAACACCATCTTCTTATGACAGAAGCACAATTGCTTATTGTCTCTATACAGACAGGGAAGAAGTTAATGTCTTACATACAACATTTTATATAATTCGGTTTGTTGCATATACAGTGTATTTGTACGGCACGTTTCTCCCAAAACGAGGCTTGAGGAAACAGAAACACATTTTTTAACCTTCACAATAATGCTATAAAAGACAGTTTAAAAACATTTCCTAAATTCGTGGGAATGTGAATATGTACAATATTTTTGGTAGACTATACAAAATGAGTCAAATCAAATACTAGGAAATGAGTGGGTCATAACAAAGGAAATAGTGGTATTAGGGAAAAGAGAAGAAATGGGAAATAAAAGGGAAATAAAAGAAGCAATAATTGAATGTGCACAAGCAGTAATAGTATTAGGGTGGAAAGATAAATCAAAATGGACAGTAAATAAATGGTACCAATATATGTTGGAGCAAATGGAATTTGAAATTATGAATGTGAAACTAAATGTTGTAAAAACTAATGAAAATAGAACAAGAGAAATGGAAGAAAGATGGATAATGGTAAAGAACTATATCATGAATCAATCTGGAGATCAAGCCATAAGAAATAAGATACAAATGTTATATAGTATACTAGCTGTGCCCAGCCACGCGTTGCTGTGGCAAAGTGGTGGTGGTACTGGTTAAAAATTGTGTAATTTTTATTTGACGTTATTTGTATTTTTTTTATAAATTTTATTGTAAGTTATCTTTTTATTATATTTTATTATTTTCTTGTATTATTTTTAGTTATTTTCTGTTATAGTATTTTATTGTATTAATTTTTTAGTGTTTTTAATTATTTTTTAGTGTTTTTAATTATTTTTTATTGGGTTGCTAGGAGACCAAGTTGGAGGGGCTTAGCCTTCTAACTGGCAGCAATTGGATAAAAGCAATTATTCCTCTCTCTCTAATTAGGACTTTATTTTTCTTTTCTTTTTGTTGTATCAACCTAGAGGCATGGATGATGGGTTGTGTTGTCAAATTTCGAGGTTGGGGGGCCTGTAGTTTTGTTGTTTTGTGGGTCGCCGTGATGCCATCACTCTTTTATATATATAGATAGGTTGGAAATGGATAAAGATAAAGATATAAAAATTGTCTCATAAAGAAACGAATATGTAAAAAGAAAACTATCCTCGTGTTGGTGGTGGGAATTGTAAATGTTTTGTATGTCTACGGTATGTATTTTTTGTGTTTTAAAAAATAAAAATGTATTAAAAAAAACATTTCCTAAATTCTAAAATAACAATATTAAGCCATTTTAACAACTTCCACAGCAGTATATGTACAACCGTCGTTATGAAACGTTCAAGAATGCAAATTAAATCGCGAAAGCAGAGCCCAAGAGAGGAGAATGTGATGCCAAAAGAACCCCATAATAACAATTATAATAACATAAGAAACAGAGATCGGCAGCCAGACCCCTTTCTGTCACATTGTTGGGGTTTCCCAGTCTCTCCAGTTCATTCCAGTTTCTGCAGAAGGAAAGGAAAACAAGGGGGTAAGTAATACATTGTTATATTATTATTATTATTATTATTATTATTATTATTATTATTATTATTATTATTATTTTATTATGACACAGCAAACAAGATAGATATGCTGGATTTTGTTTCATGCTGGATTATTATTATTATCATCCATGCTGGATTATTATTATTATTATTATTATTATTACCCCACTTGATCTCTCCCGTAGGAAACTCAGAGCAGCTTAACATAAACAATTTAAAATATACCAATATGCAAACAACAAGAACACCGCAAGGAGGAGGAGGAGGAGGAAGAGAAGCAAGAAGAAGACGGACGGACGGAAAGAAGGAAGGAAAAAAACAACAACAACATTAATAACACACAAAGAGAAACAAGAAGAAGAAGGACGGACGGAAGGATGGATGGAAGGAAGGAAGGAAGGAAGGAAGGAGGAGGAAAACAACAACAACAACAACATTAGTAACACTGAATAAGGAGGAGGGTAAGAGAAGAAAGAGAAGCAAGAAGGATGGATGGAAGGAAGGAAGGAAGGAAAAGAAAAAAACATTAATAACACTGTGGATGAGGAGGAGGAGAGAAGAAAGAGAAGCAAGAAGAAGAAGGATGGATGGATGGATGGATGGATGGATGGAAGGAAGGAAGGAAGGAAGGAAGGAAGGAAGGAAAAGAAAAAAACAATAACACTGTGGATAAGGAGGAGGAGAGAAGAAAGAGAAGCAAGAAGAAGAAGGATGGATGGATGGATGGATGGAAGGAAGGAAGGAAGGAAAAGAAAAAAAACATTAATAACACTGGATAAGGAGGAGGAGAGAAGAAAGAGAAGCAAGAAGAAGAAGGATGGATGGATGGATGGAAGGAAGGAAGGAAGGAAGGAAGGAAGGAAGGAAGGAAGGAAGGAAGGAAAAGAAAAAAACATTAATAACACTGTGGATGAGGAGGAGGAGAGAAGAAAGAGAAGCAAGAAGAAGAAGGATGGATGGATGGATGGATGGATGGATGGATGGATGGATGGAAGGAAGGAAGGAAGGAAGGAAGGAAGGAAGGAAGGAAAAGAAAAAAACATTAATAACACTGTGGATAAGGAGGAGGAGAGAAGAAAGAGAAGCAAGAAGAAGAAGGATGGATGGATGGATGGATGGAAGGAAGGAAGGAAGGAAGGAAAAGAAAAAAACATTAATAACACTGGATAAGGAGGAGGAGAGAAGAAAGAGAAGCAAGAAGAGGAAGGAAGGAAGATAAAAACAACAACATTAATAACACTGTGGATAAGGAGGAGGAGAGAAGAAAGAGAAGCAAGAAGAAAAAGAAGGATGGACGGACGGAAAGAAGGAAGGAGAAAAAGAAAAACAACAACATTAATAACACTGAATAAGGAGGAGGAGAGAAGAAGAAAGAGAAGCAAGAAGAAGAAGGAAGGAAGGAAGGAGAAGGAGGAAAACAACAACAACATTAATAACACTGTGAATAAGGAGGAGGAGAGAAGAAGAAAGAGAAGCAAGAAGAAGAAGAAGGACGGACGGAAGGAAGGAAGGAGAAGGAAAAAGAGAAAAACAACAACATTAATAACACTGTGAATAAGGAGGAGGAGAGAAGAAGAAAGAGAAGCAAGAAGAACAACAGATGGAAGGAAGAGGAGGAAAACAACAACATTAATAACACTGTGAATAAGGAGGAGGAGAGAAGAAGAAAGAGAAGCAAGAAGAAGAAGGAAGAGGAGGAAAACAACAACATTAATAACACTGTGAATAAGGAGGAGGAGAGAAGAAGAAAGAGAAGCAAGAAGAAGAAGGAAGGAAGGAAGGAAGGAAGGAAGGAAGAGAAGAAAAAAACATTAATAACACTGTGAATAAGGAGGAGGAGGAGGAGGGAGTGTGAGAGAGAGAGAGACAAGCAAGAACAACAACATCATCATAGAGAAGGAAGGAAGAACGGCGGCAGCAGCAGAAGCAAGACAACCCCAGTTGTTGCAGTGGCCACCCTCTCCCAGACCAGGACACCAAGGAGCCCCTTCCCCACAATGCAAATCCTGCAGCAGAGCCTCCCCGACCACCTCTTCTTCTTCCTCCCTCTTCAGCCAACCCGGTGCCTGCTTTTGTGGGCTCTCCTCTTGCGCCCCACCCAGGAGTATCAGTCCACCCCATAATAATAATAATAATAAGTGATGAGGAATGCCATCCCCCCCCCCCAACAAATAGGGCAGGGGTCTTGGCACATTGGGGTGAGACAAGGCAGGTCTTTCTATGACTTTACCTCCGACTTGGTTTTCTCTGTTGCTTGTTTCTCTGGAAACACTGGGAAAGAGAAGGAAAAGGGTCAAAAGGAGGAGGAGGAGAAAGGGAAGTGTGATTGAGGGGAAGGGGGTCTCCAGTCTCACGGCCAGGAATCTGGGACCCCAAAGGACCCCCCAAGGGGCCACTCACCCTTCTGGAAGAAGGCCTGGAGAAGACCATAGAGGGCAAAGGCGATGAGGAAGCAGCCCACCGCATCCTCCACGGAGGGGCCTGAGGATCCTGGCAAAGGAGGAGAAATGGGACAATTTCACGGTGGGGAAACACAGGAGGACCCCAAACAGACAACAAACCAGACTCTCTCACTAAACTTGTCCACCTCTGTCTTTCTTGCCATTCCTTCTCTTGGTTGAAAAGGGTGACTCTCTTCCCTTGGAAGGGGGACCTCTACTCACATTTGCATGTTTTCGAACTGCTAGGTGTTGGGAATAGACGAGCCGTTAAGCTCTAATCACCCTCTTTATGAGGTAAATTCCCATTAAAATAGCAGAGTAAAAATTGCAGTGGTGAGAACTTAAGTGCAATGTGAGTTTTGGAAGGCCTCTTTGTCATCAGGAAGGCAAAGGGATGCAAAGTTAGCTTTAAAGTTTAAAAGCATTTATTGAGGTAGAAAGAAATCCATTGATGGATAGAAAAGGTTTGGAGCTAACTATCTAATCTATCCTGTTCTAATACACATAGACGGATTAAAATAACAAAGCTCTAGATAGCTACATCTTGACTAATAGAGGACAGAGGTGCGTCCTCTCTGGAACAAAGATGGAATGGCGACCAAGCCTCGTGGGTCGCTTCTTCTCTAGGGCCATAAACCTTCCAAAGACCAAATTGGGGAAGTTACGTCAAAGCCGTAGGAGAGATTACATTTCTAGAAACATCAAAGGGTGGGTTGACCTAAATAGGACGGAAAGCAGGAAACAATGGTGAAGCCTAATCAAAGCATACAAGGAACCGGGGAAGGTGTCCCTAATTCTTTTCTAGGCTTCCCATCTAACCATAGAGACTTAAGCAGTACAGGATGACATTTTTCAACACTAGGTTGGCAGAAGTTGGAGCTACCAGTGGGCGCTCACTCCGCTCCCGGGATTTGAATCTGGGACCTTTTGGTCTGCAAGTTCAGCAGCTCAGCGCTTTAACACACTTCGCCATCGGGGCTCCAGGTGATCAGTAGGTGGAGCTAATCGGTGGAACATTCCTGGCCGGCCCTTATCCACATGTTTCCCCATTCTCACAGATGTCCATTGGCATTGCTGATCGAGGAAACTCCACCAGATCTTTGCCAGTGTCTCACAATCTCACAATCAGGAGCTTCTGCCTTTGTTTTTCCTTTGGGGATTCCCTCCCTCCTCACGGCCCTGTTAAGGGTCCACAGTTAAGAAGCCAGGAAGAGAGGGAGGGGCAAAAGGAGGCCCCTTCCCCCAAAAGAACTGACACCCCTTCCCAAGAAGAATGTGGACATGAGGAATCCCCACTTTCAATCCCATTTTGCCACAATGCAACTTTATGGAGTCTCCTCAATTCAACCCCTCTCCACTCGTGGCCCATTTAATGACCCCTCATTCCCCCAGCCCCCACGCTGACCCACCTGCGATGTGGATGGTGACGCTCTGGTGCAGGCCGCCCTCCCCGAGGGCCGGGTGGGAGACGCGGCACTCGACGGAGGCGCCGTGGTCCTGGGGGCGGAGGGGGGGCAGCCGGGCGAAGCTGGTGAAGCGGAAGGTGCCCTCGGGGGACTGGTGGTGCCCCGACTCCCAGCTCTGCAGCGGCCCCCCCAGGGACCCCCCGCGCAGCCCCCAGGTGACAGAGGCGCCCTGCGGAAAGTGGCCGGAGACCTCACAGGACAGCTCCGCCGGGGAGTTGGGAGCCACCACCACGAGGGGGGACGGGCGCAGGGAGACCCTGGGGGGCTCTGGGGAGGAAGAGAGGGAGAGACGTCAGAATACACGGGAGGGGGGTCCGGACATACTTGAAACATCCCGTTTCCCTCTCTGCTTCTCTGCCCTCGGCTGACCCCCACGGCTGCAACCAGAGCCCAGTTGCCCCACAAGGTTGTTGTATGTTTTCCGGGCTGTATTCTCTCCTGATGTTTCGCCCACATCTGTGGCAGGCATCCTCAGAGGTTTAGTTTATTTATTTATTTATTTACATCATTTATATTCCGCCCTTCTCACCCCGAAGGGGACTCAGGGCGGATCACATTACACATATTAGGCAAACATTCAATGCCTTTTTAACACAGGACAAAAACAAACAAACATAGCTCCGAGCGGGCCTCGAACTTATGACCTCCTGGTCAGTGACTCATTGCTCTCCCGTCTGCGCCACAGCCCCGGGCTAGGTTGTGAGGTATGGAGAAACTAAGCAAGGAAGGTTTATATATATATCTGTGGAAAGTCCAGGGTGAGAGAAGATCTCTTGTCAGTTGGAGGCCAGCGTGAACGTTGCAGTTAATCACCCTAATTGGCATTGAATAGCTTCATCTCATGGCCAGTAGTAATAGCTTCACGCTGGCCTCCAACTGACAAGAGTTGTTCCCTCACCCTGGACTTCCCACAGACATATATAAACCTTCCTTGTTTAATTTCTCCATACCTCACAACGTCTGAGGATGCCTGCCATAGATGTGGGCGAAACGTCAGGAGAGAATGCTTCTGGAACATGGCCATACAACAACCCTGTGATCCCGGCCACGAAAGCCTTCGAGAACACATAGTTGCACCACAATTAATGCAACGAATTAATCAAAATGTGGGGTGCTGCCATGGGTTCAGGCCAGGCTTTGCAGGCAGGAATCTCTTCAATTTTCATCTTAAACATCTATGTACCCTGTTTCCCCGAAAATAAGACAGTGTCTTATATTCATTTTTGCTCCCAAAGATGTGCTAGGTCTTATTTTCAGGGGATGTCTTAGTTTTCCATGAAGAAGAATTCACATTTATCACTGAACAAAAAATGAAAATCTATCATATACTGTACAGTAGTTGACATCACAAAGCAGCATAACTGAACGGTGAATCTTTTGAAGAATTTCTTGTTACTACCATTATTTCCATGTACAACTATCTATGGTAGTTGTATTTACCGATCCTGCATGCTCTGGTGTTCTGTTCGGCAGGCATGCTTCCAAACAAAAACTTTGCTAGGTCTTACTTTCGGGGGAGGCCTTATATTTAGCAATTCAGCAAAACCTCTACTAGGTCTTATTTTCCGGGGATGTCTTATTTTCGGGGATGTTACCTAGACAAATGAGGAAGTCAAAGGAAAATACTGTTTGATGAACATCTGGAATATTGATAACACCTGGGTATGACTGATGAACTATCAAGTGGCTATATAAGGAGGAGGAAAGAATCCATCTCCCTCTCTCCTGTGTGACTCAGTGTGACTATCTGATGACTGTTTGTGAGAACAAGGAAAGTGGATCTGCGTATCCTGTTTAGATATATCTAATGATTATGAGCCCTCTTCCCAAGCCCACCCCCACCACATGTGGGTCTCCCAAGAGGAATCCCCCCACTGTATCCCCCACATGCCACCCCCTCATCCCGGACTCACCCAGGACGCGGAGGCGGGCGGCTTGCTGGGCGTGGAGGTGGGGCAGGAAGAGGGTGCAGATGTAGATGCCCTCGTGGTGAGGCCCCACCGCCCGCAGCTGCAGGGAGGCATTCCCCGTCGAGGGGTCCAGGAAGAGACGGGCCCCCTCTTCTGCCACGGAGACCCTCCCTCCCCCGGGGGCTGCCCCGTCGTAGGCCAGGACCACGCGCCCCGCTCCGCCGTGCTGGTGCCGCCACTCCACCGAGAAGGGAACTCCCGAGGGACCCGAGAAGCCGCAGTCCAGCAGCACGTCCTGGCCCAGGCGGGAGGAGAGCAGCGGGGTCCGCGTGAAGACCGACAGCACCACTGGGAAGGGGGAGAAAGGGGGCAGGTCAGTACGGGTGGAGGTCCTCCATTCTGTTGTGACCCAGCCTCAGAGTGACTCTGATGAGGATTTTGGGATACAGGTTTCACCAGATGAAGGGATTCAGGTTCAGGATGAGTTTCAAGATGACTCTGATGGGAATTATGGGATTCAGCTGCAGAAGATGGGGAACAGGGAGGCTTTCCCACGGGAGAGAATGGTATTATTGATGCTGATGGTTCACAGGTGCAAGAGGCTGAAAGGAAAAGCAGCTCTCAGCCTGATAACACTAATGAGCAATTTGGCCTTGACGATGGAGCGTCAGTTGTTTGGAATTTAAGGGGGTTTGCAGAAGTCTTAGAATAGCAAATAAGAGAGCGGTCAAAGGGCAGAGGAATGCCTTCATGTTATGCTGTTAAAACAGTCTGCTTTGAGAGAATTCTCCATCAAAGCAATGTCTCTTTGAGTCAAGAAGCAAGTCCTGCTTCCCTGGATTATTTCTAACCTTGGTGTATCCTCGCTTATGGAACTTTGTCATGTATTGAAAGGACTTTGTTTCATGCCAAATGTTTCTTTGGATTATTTCTTACAACCTTGTTTTGCAACTATCTTTTGGAACTGAACTTTTGCCTTTTAAGAACTATTTTTTCTTTCTACTTCCAATAAAGTACAGAAGTCAATCTCCTGTGTGAATTTAGCAAGGTGAAGCTAACCTGAGGTGTGACACATTTAGACTCCCTCTCACCTCCCCATCCCTCTGGCCCTGAAACCAGCCCTTCTGGACCTCTCCTTCCAAGTTCAGACTGAAAACCAGCCAAGGAAACCCCCTTCAAGTGGGGGAAATTGGAAGAAACCTCCCTCAGATGTAAACAAAAGGGATTCAGATTAAACACAGTACAAAATGCAATAGAGACGGATTGGGAAGAGACCGGATGGGAAGAGAAGAGGAAGAGAAGACAGAGACAGAAGGAGGAGAAGAGACAGGGATCGATCTGGGAAAGGCACAATAGAGAAAGACATTGATACTGATAGAACAAGGGATTTAAAGATATTGACTTGCAGTGTCTGTGGAATACACAAACTCAGAAAACGTAGTCAGGCATTCCGTGATATTAGATGTGATTTGTCTCCAAGAAACGCTTATACAAGAAAGAGACGAGAGACCGCTTATTAACTTGAAATTGGGGCGATGTTTCTCCGCTTTGATGGATAAGGAAAGTAGAAGAATTGTAGTATCTTGTGAGTAATAATAATAATAATAATTTTATTTTTATATCCCACCTCTATCTCCCCAAAGGGGACTCAAAGTAGGATCTATGTGTCTGCTGTAACCAAAGGCAGTTTGTTGTTATGATCCAGAGAAGCGGGGAAACTGAATCACTGTCACCCAAGACTATAGGCCTTAATAGCACTCAATGAGAGCAGGAGGGGATCTGAGTCCATGGGTCGCTTTGGGGGGAGAAGAGAGATGGAAGGAGAAGAAAAGAGACCTCCAGCTTCCTTTCCAATGAACAGAAACCCCACCGACCCCACCACGTTCACCTGGGCCTCCAGATCAGCCCTTCAAGTCCTCTCCTTTAGTCTGCAGTTCAGACTAAAACCCAGAGCAGACTCACGAGACTCCCCCCCCCCCCAGGTCTCACTTACCTGTCGCAGTGGTGACCACGCTGGCCTCCTCCTGATGTTTCCGTGGTGATGACGGAGAAGGCAGACCACTGGCATGCATGATGGCGCTGACCCCGTACCCGGCTGTGGGGCTGCGGAGGGAGGCGATGAACCACTTTCCGTCCAGGGAGCGGGGGCAGCCCTCCTCGCCCCCCAGGCCGGCTGCCCAGGAGACGTGGGCCTCCTGCGGGGAGTACGGGTTCACCTCACAGGACACGCCCTCTGCGGAGCCCCCTCCTTCCTCCTCCTCGTCGTCCTCCTCCTCCGCCTGGTGACTGGGGCTGGGCTGCAACCAGATGGGCCTGGGAACATCGCCCCCACCGCCACCCCCACCAAGGACACCGCCTTTGCTCCATAACGTCCCCGAAGGGTCTGCGAGGAAGGAAGGAGAGAAGGAAGAGAGAGCGGGTCAGGCCAAGAAAAGGCGGAGGAAGCAGGGAAGGGCCCACGTCCCACCAGGGAGGGAGCTGGGGCTCCCCAAGAGGCATCTAGACCAGTGGTTCCCAAGGTGGGCACTACCGCCCCCTGGTGGGCACTGCAGTGATCCAGGGGGGCGGTGATGGCACCTATTAGGACACGGGGGCGGGGCCAGTGGAGGGGAGGGGCCAGGGGAGGGGCGGGGCCTCTTCCCAAGTGCCGGAGACAGGGCTGAGCACCTGAGGTGCCTTTTAGGACACAAGGGGCGGAGCTAGAGGAGTGGGTGTGGCTTCTTCCCAAGAGTCCGAGACAGGGCTGAGAATCTATACCTCTCCTGAGGCGCTTGTTGGGACACAGAGGGCGGAGCTAGGGAAGGGGGCGGGGCCTCCTTCCAAGAGCCTGAGACAGGGCTGAGCCTCTATACTTCTCCTGAGAGGCCTTTTAGGACTAAAGGGCGGGGCTAGGGGCGGGGCCTCTTCCCAAGAGCCCGAGACAGGGCTGAGCCTCTATACCTCTCCTGAGGCACTTGTTGGGACACAGAGGGCGGAGCTAGAGAAGGGGGCGGGGCCTCCTTCCAAGAGCCCGAGACAGGGCTGAGCCTCTATACCTCTCCTGAGGCACTTGTTGGGACACAGAGGGCGGAGCTAGGGAAGGGGGCGGGGCCTCCTTCCAAGAGCCCCAGACAGGGCTGAGCCTCTATACTTCTCCTGAGAGGCCTTTTAGGACTAAAGGGCGGGGCTAAGGGCGGGGCCTCTTCCCAAGAGCCCGAGACAGGGCTGAGCCTCTATACCTCTCCTGAGGCACTTGTTGGGACACAGAGGGCGGAGCTAGAGAAGGGGGCGGGGCCTCCTTCCAAGAGCCTGAGACAGGGCTGAGCCTCTATACCTCTCCTGAGAGGCCTTTTAGGACCAAAGGGCGGGGCTAGGGGTGGGGGCGGGGCCTCTTCCCAAGAGCACGAGACAGGGCTGAGCCTCTATATACCTCCCCTGAGGCGCTTGTTAGAATATGGGGGTGGGGTATAGAGGTTCAGCCCCATCAGGCACTTGGGAAGAGGCCCCGCCCTTCTCTAGCCCCGCCCCCTGTGTCCAGGCAGGCGCCGCAGGACAGGCGTAGAAGCTCAGCCCTGCCTCAGAGCTCATAACTCCGCCCATCCCAGTCCTGGCTGCTCATTTGTGGCCCTGCCCACCTCCCCCTCCCAGTCCTGCCACTGGTCTAGACCAACCCCATGCCCCTTGAGGACCCGATTCTTTTGAAGTCGTGCCATAAAGGGCAACGTGAGGCGTGTTGTGTTGTGGACTAGAGTGACACACAGGGTTTTAGAGGCAGGGATGGAAGTCCTGAGGACGCCCCAAAAGGCTGTTACCCTGGGTGGCTATGAGGAGGGGGCCTGGGGGGCAGGGCCAGTGGGCCAATGAAGGGGCCGCATGCCTTTGGAAGTCCTGCTCTTTCCTATGCATCCTTATGCCCTCCAAGGCAGGAAGATGGGAGTTGCAGCCCCCTCCCCAAGGGACCCCCTCTTTGCACCCACCGACGACGTGGAAGGCCATCCCGGGCTGGACCTGGGGGGGCAGCAGGGCCTCCGCCTGGCCCGGGCCCAGCTTCCCTCCTGCCCCTCTTCCCGGGGGGCCCAGGAGGAGGAGGGCCGGGCGCTGGCTGAGGGCGCTGGGCATCACGGAGCCCCCTCCGGACCCCTCCTCCACGAACCAGCAGCTCAAGGGGGACACCGAGGAAGAGGACGACGGGGAGGATGAGGAGGCCGCTCCGCTCAGGATCAGGGCCCCTGAGGAGAGAAGGAAGGAAGGAAGGAAAGGAAAGAGGGGGTTAAGGAGAGACGCCCCACAACTACACACGCCATGCTCAGCCCCAGGGAACAGTTTTTGTGGGCCTTACGGCAGCCTGTGGCACGGTGCATCATAGAAAAATGCTGCACAAAGTCTACCGTCAGAGGCGGTCCAACAATGAGGCGAATTAAGCGGTCACTTGGGGCGCAAAACATACGAGACTGCTTTTTCTGTTGATTTGTTGTAAAACATGATGTTTGGGTGCTTAGTTTGTAAAATCTGAATGTAATTTGATGTTTAATAGGCTTTCCCTCAATCCCTCATTTATTTATTTATTTATTTATTATTTACAGTATTTATATTCCGCCCTTCTTTCTCACCCCGAAGGGGACTCAGGGCAGATCACATTGCACACATAAAGGCAAACATTCAATGCCTTTTAACATAGAACAAAGACAGAGACAAACACAGGCTCCGAGCTGGCCTCGAACTCGTGACCTCTTATTCAGAGTGATTTGTTGCAGCTGGCTGCGCACCAGTCTGCGCCACAGCCCGGGCCTTATTATCCAACATTTTCGCTTATCCAACGCTTTTATTTTTCAGTGATTGGTTTGGGGGGGGGGGGGGGGCAAAATTCTCAGGGCAAACATTCAATGCCTTTTAACATAGAACAAAGACAGAGACAAACACAGGCTCCGAGCTGGCCTCGAACTCGTGACCTCTTATTCAGAGTGATTTGTTGCAGCTGGCTGCGCACCAGTCTGCGCCACAGCCCGGGCCTTATTATCCAACATTTTCGCTTATCCAACGCTTTTATTTTTCAGTGATTGGTTTGGGGGGGGGGGGGGCAAAATTCTCAGGGCAAACATTCAATGCCTTTTAACATAGAACAAAGACAGAGACAAACACAGGCTCCGAGCTGGCCTCGAACTCGTGACCTCTTATTCAGAGTGATTCGTTGCAGCTGGCTGCTCACCAGTCTGCGCCACAGCCCGGGCCTTATTATCCAACATTTTCGCTTATCCAATGCTTTTATTTTTCAGTGATTGGTTTGGGGGGGGGGGCAAAATTCTCAGGGCAAACCACATTGCACACATAAAGGCAAACATTCAATGCCTTTTAACATAGAACAAAGACAGAGACAAACACAGGCTCCGAGCTGGCCTCGAACTCATGACCTCTTATTCAGAGTGATTTGTTGCAGCTGGCTGCGCACCAGTCTGCGCCACAGCCCGGGCCTTATTATCCAACATTTTCGCTTATCCAACGCTTTTATTTTTCAGTGATTGGTTTGGGGGGGGGGGGGGCAAAATTCTGTTCACCTACACTTGAAAATTGCCTATGGCCGGCTCTGTCTACCGTATTATCCGTGACTTTGACTTTACAAAAACTGTCCAGACCCTCCTGGAAAACCGCAGCTTCTATGTGGAGTTTCAGAGCCGGAAAGTAGATGGAGGAGGCAAAAGAATGGTTTACCCCAAGGCAGCGTTCTTGCACCGACCTTGCTTAACATCTTCACGAACGATCAGCCACAACCTCCACTCACAAAGAGCTTTATATGTGCTGATGATCTTGGCCTTACAACACAAGCGAAAGATTTTGAAACAGTTGAAAAGCAACTCACGAATGCCTTGAAAGATCTCTCCAGCTACTACAAGGAGAACCACCTGAAGCCTAACCCTGCCAAGACACAAGTGTGTGCTTTCCACCTATGTAACCGCGAAGCCAACAGGAAACTGAAAGTGACTTGGGAAGGCCAAGAGCTCGAACACTGTTTCCATCCTAAATACCTTGGTGTCACCTTAGACCGAACACTAACATATAGGAAACACGGCACGAACACCAAGCACAAAGTAGCTGCACGCAATAACATCCTGCGGAAACTGATTGGCAGCGCATGGGGTGCAGACCCACAAGTAGTAAGAACATCAGCCTTGGCCTTGTCTTTCTCAACTGCAGAGTCTGCCTGTCCTGTCTGGCACAAGTCTGCCCATGCGAAGCAGGTGGACGTAGCACTTTCTCCCATCCTGGACATCATTTCAGATATATTAACCCCACTGGCCTAGTTTCCAACAGACCTCACAATCTCTCAGCATGCCTGCCATAGATGTGGGAGAAACATCAGGAGAGAGTGCTTCTGAACATGGCCAGGCAGCCTGGAAAACTCACAGCAACCCAGTGATTCCAGCCATGAAAGCCTTTGACAATAATAATAATAATAATAATAATAATAATAATAATAATAATAATGTGTTGTCGAAGGCTTTCATGGCCAGGATCACAGGGTTGTTGTGTGTCTTTCGGGCTGTGTGGCCATGTTCCAGAAGCATTCTCTCCTGACGTTTCGCCCACATCTATGGCAGGCATCCTCAGTGAGGATGCCTGCCATAGATGTGGGCGAAACGTCAGGAGAGAATGCTTCTGGAACATGGCCACACAGCCCGAAAGACACACAACAACCCAATAATAATAATAATAATAATAATAATTTATTTATACCTTGCTTTTCTCCCTCATGGGATCCAAAGTGGCTTACGACTTGTTTAAAGTCATGTAAACAAACGGCCCAAATACATGGATAAAAAGTATATAACATCATTCAATAAACATTGTTTATTGTTTAAAACAACAATATACGTTCATGTTCTTGTGGCATCATGTCGCTCCATCAATCTGTAAGCCGCCCCAAGTCCCGGCAGGGAGATAGATGGTGGCGGGGTATAAATAAAGTTTTATTATTATTATTATTATTATTATAAAGTGTAGGTGTTGTGTGTGTTTTTTATTCCCCAGTGGTGCAGTGGACTGAAGCCTCATGACTTGAAGGTTGGGTAGCTGACCTGAAGGTTGCCAGGTTCGAATCCCACCTGGGGAGAGCACAGATGAGCTCCCTCTGTCAGCTCCAGCTCCATGCGGGGACACGAGAGAAGCCTCCCACAACGATGGTAAAAAACATCAAAACATCTGGGCAATGTCCCCTGGGCAACATCCTTGCAGACAGCCAATTTTCTCACACCAGAAGCGACTTGCAGTTTCTCAAGTCACTCCTGACACGGGGGGAAAACCCACAAAAAAACAAATTCCAGGTTGAGATGCACTTTCCCCCTGTAGTTAAAGGTCAAGGTTTTCCCCTGACGTTAAGTCCAGTCGTGACCGACTCTGTGGGTCGGTGCTCATCTCCATTTCTAAGCCAAAGAGCCGGCGTTGTCCGTAGACACCTCCAAGGTCATGTGGCCACTGGCATGACTGCATGCAGCGTCAGTGTTACCTTCCCGCCGGAGCGGTACCTATTGATCTACTCACATTGGCATGTTTTCGAACGGCTAGGTTGGCAGGAGCTGGGGCTAACAGCGGGTGCTCACTCCGCTCCCGGGGTTTGAACCTGGGACCCCCTCCCAACTTTCTTCCCCTTTACTTCACTTCACTTTATTTCTTACTTAGCCGCTCTCCACCAGAGTGCTCCGAGCGACTTACAATTTAAAATATCACTCCACAATATAAAGACATTCAACAGTGACTATTTGGCCAATTTGATCTGATTTACTTAAATGCACAAACAGCCAATTCTTGAGCGCTTTCCCAAAAGGTCGCAACTCCGACATGGCTCTAAGACAGGGGTCCCCAAACTAAGGCCTGGGGGCCCTCCGAGGTCATTTACCTGGCCCCCGCCCTCAGTTTTATAATATAATATATTGTATATATATATATATAATATTGATAATAATATTATAATGTAGTACAATATAACACTAATAATACCATATAATAATATTAATTATATATTCTATATTACATATAATATTACTAATAATATTACAGTATAGTGGTATAGTTCAATAAAGTAATATATAATGCTAATATTGTGCTATGCTAATAATATAATATATTGTATGTACATATAATATTGATAATAATATTATAATGTAATACAATATAACACTAATAATAATACCATATAATAATATTAATTATATATTCTATATTACATATAATATTACTAATAATATTACAGTATAGTGGTATAGTTCAATAAAGTAATATATAATGCTAATATTGTGCTATGCTAATAATATAATATATTGTATATATATATATATAATATTGATAATATTATAATGTAGTACAATATAACACTAATAATACCATATAATAATATTAATTATATATTCTGTATTACATATAATATTACTAATAATATTACAGTATAGTGGTATAGTTCAATAAAGTAATATATAATGCTAATATTGTGCTATGCTAATAATATAATATATTGTATGTACATATAATATTGATAATAATATTATAATGTAATACAATATAACACTAATAATAATACCATATAATAATATTAATTATATATTCTATATTACATATAATATTACTAATAATATTTCAGTATAGTGGCATAGTTCAATATAGTAATATATAATGCTAATATTGTGCTATGCTAATAATATAATATATTGTATGTACATATAATTTGTAAGCCAATCTGAGTCCCCTTTGGGGTGAGAAGGGTGTGATACAAATGTAGTAAATAAATGCAGCAAATAAATAAATAATGAATAAATACATTTTAGACATTGAAATCCTGATAAATGGATGTTGGTTAAAATTATTTTTATTTTTAAATATTGTATTGTTCTTTTGTTGTTGTTGTTTTTGCACTACAAATAAGACATGTGCAGTGTGCAGAGGAATTATTTTTTTTTCAAATGATAATCCGGCCCCTCAACAGTCTGAAGCAGGGGTCCCCAAACTTTTGAAGCAGAGGGCCAGTCCACAATCCTTCAGACTGTTGAGGGGCCAAATTATCATTTGGAAAAAAAAAATTCCTATGCATACTGCACATGTCTTCTCTGTCGTGCAACAACAACAACAACAACAACAACAACAATGAAAGAACAATACAATATTTAAAAATTAAAACAATTTTAACCAACATAAACCTATCAGGATTTCAATGGAAAGTGTGGGCCTGCTACTGGCCAATGAGATAGTCAAGTTAATTAGGATTGTTGTTGTTGTTGTTGTTGTGTGCCTCCAAGTCATGTCAGACTTTGGCCGAGCCCAAGTCTAAAATTATTTATTTATTTACTGCATTTATTTACTACATTTATATCCCACCCTTCTCACCCCGAAGGGGACTCAGAGCAGTTGTATGTCCATACAATATATTATATTATTAGCATAACACAATATTAGCATTATATATTACTATATTGAACTATACCACTATACTATTATATAATATGTAATATATAACATATAATTAATATTATTATATGGTATTACTATTAGTATTATATTGTATAACATAAGATTATTATCAATATTATATGTCTATACAATATATTATATTATTAAAACATATAAAATATTATATTATAAAACTGAGGGCGGGGGCCAGGTCAATGACCTTGGAGGGCCGCATCCGGCCCCCGGGCCTTAGTTTGGGGACCCCTGGTATACAGTATAAGAATACTGTATGGTAAGAACACTTTACCCCTGGGTGGGCCTTCTCTAAAAAAATATGTCCAGAGAAAGAGGGCGACTCAAAGGATCGAGGGTCTGGAGGACAAGAATCCCTGTGAGGAGCGGCTGAAAGAGCAGGGCATATTTAGCCTGCAGAAGGGAAGGCATGGTGTCCTGACTTGGTTTGAACAGCTGATTTTAAAGTAGATATTAGATTTTAATGTTTTTAGTGTTTGTTTATATTTATAATTATTATATTTCTCGGCATGGAATGCTTGCCTATATATGTTGTGTTCCGCTTTTGGGGTGAGAAAGACGGAATATAAATGTCTTAAATAAACAAATGAATGAATAAGGCAGAGAGGAGACATGATAGCCATGTATAAATATGTGAAGGGAAGTCCTAGGGAGGAGGGAGCAGGCTGGTAGGATGCAATGGAACAAGGGCTTCAAACTTTAGGAAAGGAGATTCCACCTGAACATCAGGAAGAACTTCCTCACTGTGAGAAGGGCTGTTCACCAGTGGAACTCTCTCCCCCGGGCTGTGGTGGAGGCTCCTTCTTTGGAGGCTTTGAAGCAGAGGCTGGATGGCCATCTGTCGGGAGTGCTTTGAACGTGTCTTTCCGGAGTTGGACTGGATGGCCCATGAGGTCTCTTCCAGGTCTAGGATTCTAACACCAAACGTGTCACACAGACCCCCCATCACCAACTGGCCCACCAGTTCTCTTCCAACTCGAGGATTCTAAGTTCGGTCCAGACATGTCTGCTTTACCAGTTATTCTACCAGGTGCCTCAACCTGATTCTTCTGTGAATCCCAAACACTCTGTCGGACTGTCGCCATCTTGCTTAAAAAGCCAATGGGATGTTGGCCTGCATCCATAGGAGCCTCGTGCCTAGATCCAGGGGTGGAAGTCATGCTCCCCCTCCTATCCTATTCTGCCTTGGTCGGGCCACTTTACCTGGAATCACACGGTGTCCCATTCTGGGCACCACCATTGGAGGGAGAGGTTGACTCTAAGCTGGAAGGTATCCAGAGGAGGGTGACTCAAAGGATCAAGGGTCTGGAGAACAAGCCCTACGAGGAGTGGCTTAAAGAGCTGGACATGTTGAGCCTGCAGAAGAGAAGGCTGAGAGAGAGGAGACATGAGGAGGGAGGGCCAGGGATCAAGATGTGGGGGAAGGAAGTCGTAGGGGGGAGGGAGCAAGCTTGTGATTCTATGGTTCTAATAATAATACAGTAGAGTCTCACTTATCCAACATAAACGGGCCAGCAGAACGTTGGATAAGCGAATACGTTGGATAATAAGGAGGGATTAAGGAAAAGCCTATACAGTCATTACTACATAGCATTACTGCGTATTGAACTACTTTTTCTGTTCCAGAAGCATTCTCTCCTGACGTTTCGCCCACATCTATGGCAGGCATCCTCAGAGGTTGTGAGGTATGGAGAAAAAAAGCCAATGGGATGTTGGCCTGCATCCATAGGAGCCTCGTGCCTAGATCCAGGGGTGGAAGTCATGCTCCCCCTCCTATCCTATTCTGCCTGCTCTAAGATATGGAGGCCGTGAGTTCCACAGGACTGGAGCATAAAGGCCAAAGTTGCCGAAGGAAGAAGGCAGGCAGGTGCCGTGGAGAGGGAAGAAACGCGCGACACGCGTCTCGTGGGAAGGCCCGGCCATGGGAAGCGGAAGCGGAAGCGAAAGCAGGGGCGGCGGGGATTTCCCTCTTTTTCCCCACCCACGAAGCCCACTCACCCAGGAGGAGGAGGGGGAGGAGGAGGGGGGGGCCGGCAGGGCTCATGGTGGGCTTCATTCACTCTGCTCGCTCGCTCGCTCTCCCTTCTTCTCTCCTTCTTCTCTCCTTCCTTCCTTCCTTCTTTCTTTCCTTCTTCTCCCGCTTTCGCTTTCGCCTTCGCTCAAAGTACGGGGCGGGCTCCTGAGCGCGTGCAGAGTGCAAAGGCCCCGCCTCTTTGGGGAGGGAGGGAGGGAGGGAGGGAGGGGCAGCGAGCGGGGAAGGCGGTGCGGAAAGCGGCGGGACCCCCCCCCCCCCCGGCAACAGAAGGGGAACTTGAGCGAGCCTGCTTCTCCTCTGCGTCTTCCTTCGTGCCCCAGCAGCACTCCCTCCTGACGTTCCGCCCACCCCCGTGGCAAGGCGTCCTCAGAAGGTGGTGAGGTCTGATGGAAACGAGGCCAAGGGCAGTTAACGACTCTAAACAAAGGATGCCCCAGAGGCAGGAAGAAGACAGCAGATAAGCTTTTCAATGCTAATTAAAGGGATTAACTACACAACATTCACACTGACCTCTCTCGCCCTAGACTTTCCACAGATATAGATTAACCTCTTTGCTTAGTTTTTCTCCATACCTCACCACCTCTGAGGATGCCTGCCATAGATGTGGGCGAAACGTCAGGAGAGAATGCTTCTGGAACATGGCCACACAGCCCGAAAGACATACAACAACCCAGTGGGGTTTGTTTACATATACAGTAGAGTCTCACTTATCCAACATAAACGGGCCGGCAGAATGTTGGATAAGCGAATATGTTGGATAATAAGGAGGCATTAAGGAAAAGCCTATTAAACATCAAATGAGGTTATGATTTTACAAATGAAGCACCAAAACCTCATGTTAGACAACAAATTTGGCAGAAAAGGTAGTTCAATACGCAGTAATGCTATGTAGTCATTACTGTATTTACGAATTTAGCACCAAAATATCACGATGTATTGAAACACATTGACTACAAAAACGCGTTGGATAATCCAGAACGTTGGATAAGCGAGGCTTGGATAAGTGAGACTCTACTGTATCTGTGGAACGATGTCCAGGGAGCGAGGGAAAGACGGAACTCTTGCCTGTCGGAGGCCGGTGTGGATGTTGTGATTAATCACCTCGATTATCACTGAATAGCCTCTCAGCCTCAAAGCCCGGCTGCTTCGTGCCTGGGGGACTCCCTTGGGAGGAGGGGTTAGCTGGCCCTGATGGTTTCCTGCCTGGAATCCCCCCGATTTCAGAGTGTTGTTCGTCCTTTGCTGTCTTGATTCTGGTGTTTGTTGAATCCTGGGGAAGACGTCCAAGGTGGGAGGAAGAAAGGACCCTGGTCTGTTGGAGGCAGGCGTGGATGTTTTAATTAATCCCCTTGATTAGCATTAGCACAGAAAACGAACATGAACACAACCTGGCTCCCAGTATTAAAAGACTCTAAAAATCAGGACAGTCAATAAAACACAGCTCTCTGAAAACAGGGGGATTCCAGGCAGGAAACCATCAGGTCCAGGTAACACCTCCCAACAAAGGATTCCCCCAAGCAGGATGAAGCCAGGCCTTGAGGCCACAGGGGTTAATTACAACACACACCCCTGCCTCCAACAGGACAAGGGTCCTTTCTCTTTTTTTCTCCCACCCTGGACATCGTTCCACAGGGATATGGATAGATATAAACCCCACTTGCCTGGTTTCCAAATGACCTCACAACCTTCTGAGGATGCCTGCCATAGATGTGGGTGAAACGTCAGGAGAGAGTGCTGCTTCAGGAACCAGGTGGACTCATGGATTTCAGCTAGTTGACCAGACCCGCCAGCCAAGTGTATGAGAAGCAAAGAGGAGAGTCCCGCCAGAACTGCAAGCACAATCTCAACCCAATTTCGATTATTCGCACGGTCACAACCTTCCTTTCTGCCAGTTTACATGGCGAGAGCAGGCATCCAGGCCGGAGTCCTGCTGTTGCTTCAGACCAGGTTCCGGTTAGATCGACAATTAACCACAACTTATTGTGATGGTGGCTTTTATAGTTGGACAAACTCCAACTGCTTTGAACTGGTTTTGCCCTGGCGCACAATGCGTCTTAATCCTGCCAAATTTAACCTGTGTGTTTTATTATGACATTATTATTTAGTTGTGCTGTATTTTGATTTTCTCATATTTTATGCATTATGTGTTTTACTTTTACTTGGTTTTATATTTGTTTGTTGTAAGCCCCCCCCCCCTCCCCGAGTCCTTTTGGAGAGGGGGCGGGGTATAAATAAAGATTATTATTATTATTATTATTATTATTATTATTATTATTATTATTATTTTATTGTATGACACAGCAAACAAGATAGATAGGCTGGATTTCATATCACAAAATCACAAGTCGAACACTAATAATAATAATAATAATAATACAGTAGAGTCTCACTTATCCAACACTCGCTTATCCAACGTTCTGGATTATCCAACGCATTTTTGTAGTCAATGTGTTTCAATACATCGTGATATTTTGGTGCTAAATTCATAAATACAGTAATGACTACATAGCATTACTGCGTATTGAACTACTTTTTCTGTCAAATTTGTTGTATAACATGATGTTTTGGTGCTTAATTTGTAAAATCATAACCTCATTTGATGTTTAATAGGCTTTTCCTTAATCCTTCCTTATTATCCAAGATATTCGCTTATCCAAGCTTCTGCTGGCCCATTTAGCTTGGATAAGTGAGACTCTACTGTAATAATAAAACTTTATTTATACCCCTCTACCATCTCCCCGTGGGGACTTGGGGCGGCTCACAACGTTACAAAAGTAACAGCACAAATACATTAAACAATATACACAGTTTAAAACACAAGAAGATGATCAAACAGAAGTTAAAACAAAGGTTTATATAACAGTAATAATATCAAACAACCACCAATGCAATCCACTTCCACTTCCCAAGTGTCTAGGACTGTGTTGTTGTTGTTGTTGTTGTTGTTGTTATAGTGGAAACAACCAAGCTGGTCTTCCTCCAGCCAGCAGGCCAAGAGGATTTTGCCTGGATTGCACACGGAAACTGAGGAGACTGCATGAAAGATCAGGGGTCTGGCGAACAATAATCCCTATGAGGAGCAGCTGAAAGAGCTGGGTGTATTGGGCCTGCAGAAGAGAGAGAGACCTGATCCTTGCAGCCCAGGAGCAAAACATCAGGACAAAGGCAATTCAGGCCAAGATAAAAAAATCAGCTGATGACCCAAAATGCAGACTGTGCAAGGAAACCGATGAAACCATTGATCATCTCCTCAGCTGCTGTAAGAAAATCGCACAGACAGACTACAAACAGAGGCACAACTCTGTGGCCCAAATGATTCATTGGAACTTATGCCTCAAGTACCACCTTCCAGCAGCAAAGAACTGGTGGGATCACAAACCTGCAAAAATATTGGAAAATGAGCATGCAAATATACTGTGGGACTTCCGAATCCAGACTGACAAAGTTCTGGAACACAACACACCAGACATCACAGTTGTGGAAAAGAACAAGGTTTGGATCATTGATGTTTCCATCCCAGGTGACAGTCGCATTGACGAAAAACAACAGGAAAAACTCAGCCGCTCTCAGGACCTCAAGATTGAACTGCAAAGACTCTGGCAGAAACCAGTGCAGGTGGTCCCGGTGGTGATGGGCACACTGGGTGCCGTGCCAAAAGATCTCAGCCGGCATTTGGAAACAATAGACATTGACAAAATCATGATCTGCCAACTGCAAAAGGCCACCCTGCTGGGATCTGCAGCATCATCCAAAAATACATCACACAGTCCTAGACACTTGGGAAGTGTTCGACTTGCGATTTTGTGATACGAAACCCAGCATGTCTATCTTGTTTGCTGTGTCAAAATAATAATGATAATAATGATAATAATAATAATAATAATAATAATAATAATAATAATAATAATAATAATACATCACACAGTCCTAGACACTTGGGAAGTGTTCGACTTGTGATTTTGTGAAACGAAATCCAGCATGTCTATCTTGTTTGCTGTGACATAATAAAATAATAATAATAATAATAATAATAATAATAATAATAATAATAAAAATAATAATAATACATCACACAGTCCTAGACACTTGGGAAGTGTTCGACTTGTGATTTTGTGATACGAAATCCAGCATGTCTATCTTGTTTGCTGTGTCATAATAAAATAATAATAATAATAATAACAATAATACATCACACAGTCCTAGACACTTGGGAAGTGTTCGACTTGTGATTTTGTGAAACGAAATCCAGCATGTCTATCTTGTTTGCTGTGACATAATAAAATAATAATAATAATAATAATAATAATAATAATAATAATAATAATAATACATCACACAGTCCTAGACACTTGGGAAGTGTTCGACTTGTGATTTTGTGATACGAAATCCAGCATATCTATCTTGTTTGCTGTGTCATAATAAAATAATAATAATAATAATAATAATAATAATAATAATAATAATAATACATCACACAGTCCTAGACACTTGGGAAGTGTTCGACTTGTGATTTTGTGATACGAAATCCAGCATATCTATCTTGTTTGCTGTGTCATAATAAAATAATAATAATAATAATAATAATAATAAAAATAATAATAATACATCACACAGTCCTAGACACTTGGGAAGTGTTCGACTTGTGATTTTGTGATACGAAATCCAGCATGTCTATCTTGTTTGCTGTGTCATAATAAAATAATAATAATAATAATAATAATAATAATAATAATAATAATAATAATAATACATCACACAGTCCTAGACACTTGGGAAGTGTTCGACTTGTGATTTTGTGATACGAAATCCAGCATGTCTATCTTGTTTGCTGTGACATAATAAAATAATAATAATAATAATAATAACAATAATACATCACAGAGTCCTAGACACTTGGGAAGTGTTCGACTTGTGATTTTGTGATATGAAATCCCGCATGTCTATCTTGTTTGATGTGTCATAATAATAATAATAATAATAATAATAATAATAATAATAATAATAATAATAATACATCACAGAGTCCTAGACACTTGGGAAGTGTTCGACTTGTGATTTTGTGATATGAAATCCCGCATGTCTATCTTGTTTGATGTGTCATAATAATAATAATAATAATAATAATAATAATAATAATAATAATACATCACAGAGTCCTAGACACTTGGGAAGTGTTCGACTTGTGATTTGTGATATGAAATCCCGCATGTCTATCTTGTTTGATGTGTCATAATAATAATAATAATAATAATAATACATCACAGAGTCCTAGACACTTGGGAAGTGTTCGACTTGTGATTTTGTGATATGAAATCCAGCATGTCTATCTTGTTTGCTGTGTCATAATAATAATAATAATAATAATAATAATAATAATAATAATAATACATCACACAGTCCTAGACACTTGGGAAGTGTTCGACTTGTGATTTTGTGATATGAAATCCCGCATGTCTATCTTGTTTGATGTGTCATAATAATAATAATAATAATAATAATAATAATAATAATAATAATAATACATCACAGAGTCCTAGACACTTGGGAAGTGTTCGACTTGTGATTTGTGATATGAAATCCCGCATGTCTATCTTGTTTGATGTGTCATAATAATAATAATAATAATAATAATACATCACAGAGTCCTAGACACTTGGGAAGTGTTCGACTTGTGATTTTGTGATATGAAATCCAGCATGTCTATCTTGTTTGCTGTGTCATAATAATAATAATAATAATAATAATAATAATAATAATAATAATAATAATAATACATCACACAGTCCTAGACACTTGGGAAGTGTTCGACTTGTGATTTTGTGATATGAAATCCAGCATGTCTATCTTGTTTGCTGTGTCATAATAATAATAATAATAATAATAATAATAATAATAATAATACATCACACAGTCCTAGACACTTGGGAAGTGTTCGACTTGTGATTTTGTGATATGAAATCCAGCATGTCTATCTTGTTTGCTGTGTCATAATAATAATAATAATAATAATAATAATAATAATAATAATACATCACACAGTCCTAGACACTTGGGAAGTGTTCGACTTGTGATTTTGTGATATGAAATCCAGCATGTCTATCTTGTTTGCTGTGTCATAATAATAATAATAATAATAATAATAATAATAATAATAATACATCACACAGTCCTAGACACTTGGGAAGTGTTCGACTTGTGATTTGTGATATGAAATCTAGCATATCTATCTTGTTTGATGTGTCATAATAATAATAATAATAATAATAATAATAATAATAATAATAATAATAATACATCACACAGTCCTAGACACTTGGGAAGTGTTCGACTTGTGATTTTGTGATACGAAATCTAGCATATCTATCTTGTTTGCTGTGTCATAATAAAATAATAATAATAATAATAATAAAAATAATACATCACACAGTCCTAGACGCTAGGGAAGTGTTCGACTTGTGATTTTGTGATACGAAATCTGGCATGTCTATCTTGTTTGCTGTGTCATACAATAATAATAATAATAATAATAATAATAATAATAATAATAATAATAATAAACCACCTTAATTTATGTATGTACCGCAGGCAGGCATCCGCAGAGGTGGCGAGGCCTGTTGGGAACGAGGCCCGTGGGGTTTGTGCCTGTCTGTCTCTCCTTGTGGAATGAGGCCCCGGATGGGAAAGAAGGAAAGGACTCTTGTCTGTTGGAGGCCGGTGTGGATGTTGTCATTAAGGACCTTGATTACTAGCATTTGAATGGCCTCTCAGCTTCAAAGCCCGGCTGCTTCCTGCCTGGGGGAATCCCCTGTTGGGAGGAGGTGTTAGCTGGCCCTGGTGGTTCCCTGCCCGTTTCCAAAGTATTGCCCATTCTTGACTGTCTTGATCCTGGCCTTGGTTAATAATTCCTCTCCATGGCTTCTCTGTGTCGTCTAGTTCCAACCCCTGCCTGCCCTGGGTGTGGGCGAAACGTCGGGAGAGGATGCTGCCGGAGCGTGGCCGGGCAGCCCGGAAGACTCACCGTCCTTCCTTGGAGCATGGGGGAGACGCATTTCCCAGGGTGCTTTGCGGGGGGCGGGCGCCTCTTATGCAAATCCATAATGACATGCGACGAGGGACGTGAGTGAGTGACGTTGCAAGGGGCGGGGCTTCGATCCCCTTGGGAGGGGAGGCGGGGCCGGTGACGTCAGGGGAGGGGCGTGGCTCGGTCCTGGTGGGCGTGCCCGAGAAGGAGAAGGTAGGGAAAGAGAAGCGGGGAGGGAGGGAGTGGGCTGGTCCCTCCAGCAGCCCCGGCCACTTCCACGGGGGAAAGCCGCCGCGCGGGAGGGAAGCTCTCCTGGGATCCTTGGCAAGGCCTGAGGCCCCGCCCCTCATTGGTAGTCCCGCCTGCCATGCTGGGAACAAGAGTGCGCAGGCTCAGAGGGGCTGCTT